>NW_007578187.1:296140-321565 GCF_000690725.1 Stegastes partitus
TTCTATAAAAGTATATTCTAGATACATATTCCTGTATGCTCAGATGCTGATTTTTGAATTCTCTTCCCAGAAATGGCGGAGCGACACAATGTCCCGCAGGTCCTGATGATGGCGCGAGACCTGGTCCACAAAGTGCAGACGCTCATAGAAAACAAGTGACGCGGAACGACGCCACGGCCGAACTCCCACGACCCTCTGCTCGAAATTGTTCTAAAGATACTGACACAACCACACAATAGTCACATATTCAAGAAGGGAAGCAATCGATGTTGATGAAAAGCGGTGATTGGCGACTGCTGAACACGTAACTGGTCATTAAAGCTGCTCTTACTCTAAGATAGTTGTGCAACAACTTCTCTCCAGTCGCTCCTCTCTATATTCAGGAGATGCAATTATTGCCAGTAAATTCATGTATTTTTCAAGTGTTATTGTTCACCTAGTGAATGTACCCTTGTTGAAACCGCTTCAGGATGTTGTTTGTTTTGCCTTAAATTTAGCTATTTTTTCAGGGATACAGCAACCAAATTGATATTCTACAATCTTCTTTAAGTTCCACATCTTGTGATACACTTGAATATATTTTCATGATTATTTAGCTGAAATTGTAGCTGCCATGGTTAAACATTTTGTGACACACTTGAACATATTTTCAGTATCTGGCGTCATTATTAGATGATTTGATTTTTTGTAAACATTAGAGGTACTGCCGACCAGTTCGGGGTCGGTTGGTGCTCGGTTGTGTCCAAGTAGCGTGTGTGTGTGTGTGAGTGTGTGTGTGTGTGTGTGTGTGTGGTCTCTGGCTTGCCTCTCAGTAGCCATTTGGAGGACCACTCGTTGGCCTTTTTTTTAAACATTTGATGGCTCTCTTCACGTGTTTGATGCACACAAGCTTGCAGGATATGCAAACCTGAAATCCGTGCAGCCCAGCATGATTGCACATAGTATGCATTTACAGTATCACCGTTTCCTCCGACCGAGTTCTCATACTGTGTGCTCCCTCTACGTCTGACCTCCTCTATGCATCAATCCGACCAGCTTGAGTTCGACTCCTTGTGCTCGCTTTTGTTTCAGTGCAACTAACGCTTCTCTGGAATTGTTTAAACGGTTAAACGCAGGCATTCGGCGCAGTCTTAAACTGCACGATGCTGCTCAGGCTGAACGCTTCAGCTGCTGGTTTTCATAAAAGATTCTGCTTCCACGCAGCATCGTGAGAGCTCTTCAGATGGGCAGTTTGGTGTGAAACGGATGTGCAGCGATGGCAGCGTGCTTCCTTCACACGTTGCACTTCCACCTTTTCACTTTCGCCTCAAGATGAGTTGAACAGATTTCTGTCTGCTGATCTTGGCTGCCGTGTCTTAAACGCACCATCAGTTGTTTGAGTACCATTTCAGTGGCATTCGTCGTCACTATTACCTCAAGATCCCTGCGTTCATACCTGCTGGAAACCAGCTTTGAGCGCTCACCACCACATCCACAGGCCCACTTTGGATATTTCTCAATTCATTTCTTTAATTACATTTTTCCCGCTCGGTTTTATCTGGTGAGGCTTCACTTATGGCATAGTGAGCACATGAACTCCCCGCTCGACGGTGCTGCTCAGACAGCTCTAACTTCAGCGACTAAAGAAGATGAGATCTTGCTTAAGAGTAAAAATCAGACGATCAACTTCGTGGTTAGTTGGTGGTATGCAGCCATGTAGATGTTGGTTTTTTGAAGTGTAGGTTTTGACATCAACGAACTTTCTGCTGCTAATCCAATCCAGTGAAGGAGGTTCAGCCTTAAATCGATGAAACATGATTTACATTTAACTGCAGCATGTCTTTCCAGGAGAAAAATGTCCTGGAGGCTGGTTGACAATGATTCAAATTAAATCCTTTGGTTTCCCATGATTCTGATCAGCAACAGTTGACAGATGGATATATCAAAATCACAGCAGACAAACCATTCTACATCGCTAAATACCAATAACGGCGAAGTCAGAAAATGTTTTATCGGTGCCACTTACAGCTCCAAAACAGCCAAAACGCACCCATGTTTGGTTCACTGTGGCTTGAATTCCAGTGTTTGGCTATCACTGCTAACGTGTCTCCATATGATCTTCTAAAAACATGCCTGAGTATTGCTGTTTGTGTATTGCTGTTTGTTGTCAGAAGATTTACAGTAAACAATGTGTTCAAAAAGAAACTGACTTATTGTACAAAAAAAAAAAAAGAAAAAGAATCTAAGCTAGTACATATTTATTAAATGCAATACGATGTCTGTATATGGGCTTAGTCTGATTATAATGAAAAGAAAGTGAAAAGTATGCCACTGGAAATAAATATATTTTTATTTTTGTTCTGTCTTCTAAAATGGTCACTGAGTATAATTAATTTATTGTGTATTAAAAATCTTATATTTTGCATCCCATGTGCCTTGTGTGTGTTTTCTAGACAAAACATATTTAGAAACAATAATCTTTTAATCATCCAATGCAAATTTGTTGTATTTTTTCCAGTAGTCCTACAGCAAAATTCTATTTTAGTTTAGTTTCATTTTAAAGGGATAGGCTAGGTGGCTCAGTGGTTAGCACCATTGCCTCGCAGCAAGAAGGTCGCCGGTTCACGTCCCAGTCTTTCTGTGTGGAGTCTCCATGTTCTCCCCATGCATGCCAAGCGCCCAAGCGTGGGTTCTCTGCGGGTTCTCCAGCTTCCTCCCACACAGTTCAAAAACATGTTGAGGTTAATTGGTGATTCTAAATTGTCTGTAGGTGTGAATGTGTGTGCTTGGTTGTCTGTCTCTAAGTGTAGCCCTGTGATAGACTGGTGACCTGTCCAGGGTGTCCTCTGCCGTCACCCTGAGTCAGCTGGGATAGACTCCAGCCCTCACGACCCTAGTGAGGATTAAGCGGTGTATAGATAATGGATGGATGGATGTTGGTTATTTGTATAATTCTGATTATTTGCTGGGAGCTGGTCACATGGTACAGGGTGCTACATGCTCACCTGCACGTAGGCAGTTGGTGAAGGAGAGGATGAGTGGGATGCCGTATTTTTTGTTGACTGCAAGCTTGATCGCTGCGATATTAATTTTGTTATATGTCGTGCACATTATATTAAGTTGACCTTTTACATTACTAATCTTTTGAAATGTATTTGGATCTCAGTGAATCTTTTGTACAGCGTGTCGGACAAAGAGCTAAGCCCAACTTCATCCTCTCAGCACTATTTAGTTTGTTTTTTATGAAGTCTATCCCAACTAGCCACTCATGACTTAAATATCTGCAGCAGAATTAATCTAAATTGAAGTTTGCTTGAAAGAACACAGGGATAAAAACAAGTTTTCAGATAAAGAATAAATTGTCACAGTAAAAGTTTGCATTTTATTGATAAAGAAAAAAAAAAAACAACAACATTAGAGATGCATACAAATTATAGTCCACCTACAGGCCACCTCGGTCAGCGGTTCACACGTTAAAAAAAAATAAAAAAAATAACAGGAGAGGCTCACAGTCAACATGTGTCACTACTCTAAAAGGCTCACTAATTTTACAATAATGATTAGCTTCACAGGTTCTTAGATTGGCAAAAAACGTCATACTTAAAGCTACGGAAATGTGACACACAAAAAGGAAAATTTTGTCAATTTAAGAAGCAGTATGACCTTTGATCAGATAGCTGCAGAAATGTACAATTTATTTTGGACATTATAACATCAGACAGGAGTACTGGTACCTGTCAAACATGACAGCACAATCCAGGATCCAATATCTTGTTTCATCGCCAAATACAGATATCTCACGAAGAAGGAGAAAAAAAACAAATTCAAACAACCTTCCAAATAACACGTGGATGTTTGGAAAATAAAAAAATCTTTAAGGCTGTAGGGAGGAGGACATGGTTCAGGGGGGCAGGGGGGGTTTCTGATCATGGAATGTATGTATGAAAGAAATAACAACGGTGTGTCCTACGAGGAGGCCTGGGGTTAAAAAAAAAAAGAAGAAAAAAAAAAAGATAAAATGCTGAATTACAAAACATTTCCTCCATTTCCTTCTGCAGTTGGCGAGCCTTTCTACCGATAATGACGAGGCGGCGGGCTGTGCTGTGGAGGGTGCCTCCTGGGGGGTGGACTATGCCTTGACATAGCATGGCGTGGAGGTGACTGGTAGCGTGAAGGGGGAGATCCTCGGTATGGGGGCGAATAGCGCCCTCTGGATCTGGAACGGGAACGTGAGCGACCCCAGTTCGGAGTACCTCTCTCCTCGTAGACGCGGATGTAAGCGGTCTCGCCCTACGAAAGAACAAAAATAAAACTTAGACCATCGCTTGTTTCACCATCTCAATAAATCTCATCGTCAACGACACTCACTTGATGCGAACGAAACTCAGTCCGATCCAATCTGCGTAACGCGTACTCCATGTCCTCTCTGCGGAGAAATTCCACCACGCCCTCTCCGTCTCGCTGCACATCTGCAAAGCAAACATCGCCTGCTTCGCGCATATGATCCTTCAGATCCTGCCAGCTCCCAGTTGGTGGTAAACCTGGAATGGGAAAAGATAAATATGATTAAAAAATATATTTTACCTTGCAGGCAAAAGTTTCATCTTTAGTTCAAAATATAAACTCTCTAGACTTTACTTTTATGGATCATTTTAATGAAGTGTGAGCCTAAAAAAGTCAAAGTTAAGCTGAATGTAAATGGATGGAGGAGTGGGAAGAGCCTGGGTTTTGTAGCCTTACTGTACATTTTCAAATGAATTATCATTAATCATAAGGTTAAGATGGATTTATGATTATGTCTGAACATAAACAAAAAGCAAAGCTCCTCCCCAACACCTCGTGTCTGTCTGTGTGAAAACTAATTACAACAACAGGCAAATAAACTGCAACCCATGTGAGTGGCTGTGTCTAATGGCAGTACTCTATGGCACTTGCAGTTCACTTAACACCTACAGTCTATATGTACATATATGTTTCTATCCAGCACAGTTACTTATTGCTGAAATAAGTGTTTAAGGCCAAACCCAGAGTTGGAAATGTTAAAATGGACTGTCATCTTAATTATCAATTGGAAAAGGTATCTTTAAAGCCTCAAGAGAGGTAGAATTATCCACTTCTCCACTCGGTTTTCACAAGATCCTGTGTATGATACAGGTCTTGATAGTCAAGAAAGCCTTACTGATGTGACAATTTAAAAGAAATAATGGGATGAATGACCTTAAGCACTCTGTTGTAATCATATGTAGTATGACCACTTAAGACAGACAACTTTAAGGGTTTGATGTTAGATAAGCAGTCCAGCTACACAGTTTCTCTAAACATTCAATAAATGCAGCACACAACAAATAATAATACACAATGACAAAATGACACCTACCAGTCACTATAGCCGGTGATTGGGATTATTCAGCCAACATGACCGGTTTCACTTTACTCATTTGTTTTTCATGACTTTAGGTGCGGACTTGACCTCATCCACTTAGTCCCTTTGACCTCCAATCCGCCATGACAGAGAGAGAGAGACACATATCTGCCTATGACTCATGACGTCCTCTACTAGTCTCCTTGTCCTCCAGTCCGCCATGAGAAAGAGAAACACATTTGCCTACGACTCATGATGTCCAGCTACTAGTCCCCTTGTCCTCCAGTCCGCCATGAGAAAGAGAGAGAGAAACACATCTGCCTACGACTCCTATGTCCACCTTCCTACCAGTCCCCTTGACTTCCAGGCCGAATGGAAAGAGTGATTACTATTAACTGGCTACGACCTATAACGTCCACCTACCAGTTACTATGACCCGGAATTCGGATCTTCGAGTTGGGGGTCCAAACCTTCCTCTTGGTCCTCCTCCTCCTCCTCCTCCACCGCCTCCCATGGGACCAGATTTAGCACCAGAGGATCGAGGATACTCCACACGAAGCTTGGAGTCCCCATATCCATATCCATTCCTTCCATAGACAGCGTCATCTGCATCCCTAAGAGAAGAGAGCAAAGAACCCCTTACCAAAGTAGGCCTAGCGGACATAAGTTGGACAGGCTGTCTCCATCCATTCCCTGCTGGCGATGATATTATACGATACTACTTAAGGGGTCCAACAAAGGGGAATTTGATTCGACTTGCCAGAGACCATCCCAAAAACTCACCGTGGATCTTCAAATCGGATGAACGCAAAAGGGATAGTGCCTCTATTGTTCTTCAATTCAATTTCGCGAATTTTTCCATATTTGTAGAAGAGATCCTCAATGTCTCTCTCCTGGACGTCCACGGGAAGATTCCCCACATAGATCCGGCCATCAGACATGGTGGTTGAGTGGGTGGAACTGCTGACACAGAATGGGGGGGCACCTGCAGACTTTAAGATCACTTCTTGCTTTCACAAATAGCTCGTAGAAGCGGTCCTTATCCTATTCCTAGTTCCAATCCAAAACTTAGTCCATCCGAAGCCAATTCCTTAATTTAGACAAAAACAAATCGCTAAACCAGGGATGCAGCCATGATAGCAGTAAATGATGAGTTCAAGAAAAATGGCACAGGACCCCGGATCCAAGCCTGAAAGCTTTAAAACACAGGGTAATCAATGTCCAACAACCTCAATCATTAGTTACAGTATTATGCTCTTTAAACTAACAATGTAAGTATCATGTGGAGGTTCTCTACTAGAAAATATCCCACTAAGTAACAGACAATGTTTACTTCAGTGTGTGGTGCAGACATTAAAATGTACAGACAAAATCACAGGAAATACTAACATTTGTTGATCTCTCTCCAGGAGCTTACAAACTGTTTGGGTTGACTGAGATGTGAATGCAGGCTCTAGCAAATGATTCACGTTCTTATCATAGTCATTAAAACTGCTTGTGACCCCTCGTACTCTTCGTGGACACACCTGCATTCCAGCCTGACTGGATTTAGTGTGTGTGTGTGTGTGTGTGTGTGTGTGTGTGTGTTTTGTTTTGTTTTCCAACGTGGAAGCTACAGAATTAGCATTATGCACGTTGTGTTGGAACACATACAAAACAAAAGGAACAAAAAAAAAAGCACAATTACGTAACTTTAAAATATGTAGTATTTAAGATAAGGATGTTTGACTGAACTGCGTAACAGGTATACAACCAACAGGTGCATTTTCTAATCCTCTATTATTCATCTGTGGTTCAAAACGCTTCCGGGGCCTTGTGTACGGTGAACAGACCAAACGTGTTTGCTTGCTAAAGCTAAACACTGACAAACGGACGATTGAATTATAAAACTTCCATTGGCGAAAATGTGTAAAACTCTAACTTAAAACGTCCCTTTTAATATTATTTATAAGGCAGCAAATGCGGGTATCTGCTCAGCATTCACCTTCCACTGTGTTCCAACACACCGCTCGAGCTACTGCTAAAGCAGCCCGCAGCTACCTAGCTAGCATTAGCTAATGTCCGATGTATACGATGTGTTGCTTGCTTTAAAAGCATTTCACGCAAAGTACATCCTCATTAACTATCCATGCAACGGTTTAACTTAACGTTTATGGCTGGAGAGTGAGCGCCAGCCGAATATGTACAGCAGCAAATATAGCAGCTGACGAGTCTCTTTGTTGATAACGTAAGGTCAGCTAGCGAGGCTAAGGAGCTTTAGCTTAGACTAAAATATACTAACATTTCTAACTGTCTAAATACAAGTAACTGGGCAATGCATGATAAATGCGTGTAGCAGAAGACATTTACAATATCAAATGTGCACGATTACCTTTCAAAGCAAGTGAGGGCGCCTTCTTTTGTAGATTTAATGTTACCAGCTTGCACACTGTGCCGCTTCCGTGTAGCTAGCAACCTCAACGAGCGGCTAGCTTCTTCTTCTTCTACTTCTCATTTCCGGTAGTCAGCAATCACAGTTACTGCAGTGCTGCCACCTGCTGTTGCCAAAACATGTCACGCTCAGCCATTGCTGCTCCTTCTAAAACAAATGATGATCAGACTCACAAATGCAACACATAATAGAATTCTAAAAATTTATTTGTGACAGAATTCAACGTTTATGTTCTGATTCAAACTAAAATATGCCATGCTGTCTGACAATGACCATGACATGGTGTGAGTGTGGGGAAAAAAAGCTCAAAGGAGAAAGATTGGAGAGGAATTGTTCTGTTTGTCAGAGCTCCAGCTTGTGTTTGGTTATAAAAACAATCTGGAATAAATCACAATAATATAGATGACATCAGTGTGTTAAACACTAATAGAATCTACATCTCTGTAACAGAATGGATGTGATAAAACAACCAAGTATGCACTATCTTGGAAATGATAACAGGCAATGACCACAATCTAAAAGTCAGGGGGAGGCAGAGTCAGCATTGTTTAAATTTTGGGACATATGATGAAATTAGTGAAACATGATGATAGCATTATCAAAGAATAATAGATAAGCTCTAAAGTAAAAAAAATGTGGACTGTGCTTGGGATACAAGTTGTAATCAAAATGCAAACTTACTGTAACTTATCTAAACTAACAACAATACTTTTATGTTTTAAGTAATAATGTTTTGAGAAGAAATTACGCAATTTTTTGCTATGATGTTTGTTCCAAATATCTTGGCAGGATGAGAGTTAAACTGTTTGTTAGTGAAGATAAGAGACATGATAACATGAAACATGATTAATCTGAAAGAAAATTCTATTGTCAGAAAACAAAACTACATAACAATGAATGAATAAATGCTGTGTCTAAGAGAAAAGTAATAAAATATAGGTGCGATAACATTTCCGAAAGTGAAAGAAGTAAGTTAAAACAGAAAAGTGAAACTGGCAGTGATTCTGAGGTAGTAAAGTAATATCACACAGGATGACGACATATTGCACATTCAATTGGAATATTTCCCGTGAAAATTAATTTATTGCACATAAAATCAAAATTGCACATGAGATTAAAACAATGCACATTAAATATTCCACATTAGATTAACAAGATTACACATGATAACGACATATTTCTCATGTCATGAAATGTTGCACACAGGGTTAAAAAAAATTGCATGAGAATACAAAATGTTGCACATGGAATAAAATTTTACACATGAGATTAAAATTTTGCACATGAAGCGGGTAAACAAGGCAAAAGACAACACAGAGTATTATGGTAAGGCATGAAATGATGGTTAAATAAAGTAAAATAAGACAAAAATATAGAAAATATAATATAGAAGAAAGTAAATTTACAATTATATGTAAGAGAGATACAGATACAGAAATATGCAAATTAACAGAATGAGCAAATGATAATGTGCTATCATATGATACAATAATACACTGCTTAGATTGGAGCATTAAAGAGTCTTATTGCTGTCAGGAGGAATGACCTCCTGTGATGCTCCTTGGAGCAGCGGGGTTGTATCAGTCTGCTGCTGAAGCTGCTCCTCAGATTGTCCACAGTCTGATGGAGGAGGTGCGAGGATTTGTCCATGATGACCTGCAGGTTGGTCCTCTGCTCCACCTCCTCCTCCTCCAGGGTGACCAACTGACAGCCAACAACAGACTGGGCTTTCCTGATGTGTTTGTTCAGTCTGTTGGCGTCCTTCACCTCGATGCTTGATGCTTGTGCCCCAGAACACCCCAGCAAAGAAGATGGCGCTCGCCACCACAGACTGATAGAACATCAGGAGCATGCATACACTGAAAGACCTGAGCCTCATGAGGAAGCAGAGTCTGCTCAGGCCCTTGTTGGAGACAGCCTCTGTGTTGGTGGACTCATTCCCAGCTACTTGTAAGTCCGGACAATCTCCACATTAGTCCTGTTGACGCATAGAGGGGAGGGTGGTGACTTGTCCCTCCTGAAGTCCAACACCACCTCCTTGGTCTTCGTCACATTCAGCTGCAGGTGGTTCTCGCTGCACCATCGCACAACCCTGTCAACAGGTGCAGAAGTCTGATTGAAAGTTACAGAAAACACGTGACTGGCTCAAAGGGTTGTTCAACAAAATATTAGTTTATAGGTCCCATCATGCTTGATTTTTTATTTATTTATTTTTTATGTATTTCTGTTGAACCACAATTCAAAATCAATGTCAACATTTTCACTAAAATTTTTATTTATTATTATTTTTGCCAATTGCAGCCTATTTGAGTGACAGCTGCTGTTTTTGTTTTTTTTATTTTCTTTAATGGGAGGCTATGAATAAACTTGAGGACGCTGTGATAAAGTGTCAGCTGAACCTCAAACATCGCTGCTGCCAGCATGTGTCCGCGCGTGATGCCTGGCACAGTGATGTAACACGTGAGGCCCCGCCCCTCTCCTCCTCCACCTCCTTCTCATCCTCCTCCTGAGCGCGCGCACTACTTAACCGAAGAGTGCAAGGCGGCTCGCGCAGAGGAAGCTGTTCGGAAGCGAAACAAACATGTCGTACACTAAGTTCGTCCCGGCTCTGGTGAGGGCGAACACGGGCAGCATCGGAAAGCTGAGACTTTCACCTGCAAGATGTCGCTCGACGGTCGCGTCCGCCAAAAGCCAGGAGGAGAAGGAGCCGCAGATGGATGAATGCACCGTGGTGGAGGCTGTGCCGGTGGAGCTCATCAGCCAGACCAGAAGCCTGAGCAACACGCCGCTCAGTAAAATCCACATCGACTTCGACAACACGCAGGAAGCCTACAGAAGCAAAGGGAACATCGAGCTGCTCCGAAGTCTGCTGGTCTTCAAGCTGTGTACCATCGACGTCCTGGTTGAGAAGAACAAAGAGGTGAGTTCACACTACTTCCTGTTTGGGTGACACCTGAAGGCATGTCACAGCAGGCCAGTAAAACTCTTCTTCTTTTTCTTTCCCTTCCTTGTGTTTCCAGCTGATGGACCTGAGCAAGAAGCTGCTGGGCAAGTGGATGTTCGAGAGGATGATGAAGATGACCTTCTACGGCCAGTTTGTGGCGGGAGAAGACCACAACTCCATCAAACCTCTGATCCAGAAGAACCAGGCCTTCGGCGTGGGGGCGGTTTTGGACTACAGCGTGGAGGAGGACTTGACCCAGGAGGAGGCTGAGAAGAAAGAAATGGAGTGAGTATTAAATGTGATGGGTTCAGAAACACCAAGCACAAATAATACATCTTTAATACAAGCCAGATGTGCTCCAATAGAGGATCCATTTACCTGAAATTCATAAAGATCACCTGAGTTTAATTTATTTCTATTGCCCCGTATCACATAAGGAGTCTTAGGTGCTCCACAATGGGACATTCTGTTCCTGATTGAAGCAATGTTTTTTTCTTTTTTTTAAACAACAAGGCTGGCAAATCAGTGCATTTACAGAGAGACACTCCCTCGCTTCCACCTCTGCATGTATGGGCTGTAACAGGAGCTGCACACTGGAAAAAAACACAAAGGAACAAGAGGAAATTGTAGAAAAGACTTCTTCTAAGTGCCTTACTGCACTGTATCGGTTACGTTGTGGTGGATTCTTTACTAGACTGTAAGTTTACACCGAAGCGACTCGAGGTGTTTGGGTTCACAGAACATTATATAGGGCAGCTTATTTAGCTCCAGGCTCTTCCAGCAGGTTGAACCAGTCATGATGATAGGATGTAGTCGCTACGTATCAGGTTTCTGCTCCAAACATATAGCCACTGACATTTTAAATACAGTGAGGTTTGATCGCTTTCAGTAGCAGGCGTTCACCTCTCTGCATCATGTGTTGGCAGATCTTTTATTTACATTCATGTGTAAAATGTACCACTGAACTTTGGTATCAGTCACTTCTTATCTTATCATATACGGCTTCTGTTTTGTCCGTATCATTCACGGGACGTTTCCTCCCCTCGACCTGTAACTGTAATTAAAACCTCAGGTGTTTTATTTATTCTGGAGTTGGGAAAACAGTGCACGGCCGCTATTGGCCGGCTCAGACAGACCCCTCTCCTCCGATTGGCTGAGCCGCTTATTCAGCTGGGAGGCTGGAGCTCATGGAAACGCTGCCAAGCCTTTAGAGTAATGTGCTGGATCCTTTCGTGAGACACATGCAGGAGAGTGTTATGCAATAGTCAGAGCTGAAAATAACCGTATCGTGTCTTTTTTTTTAATTGGGTTTAATTTACAAAGCACGAGGGTACACGTGCTGAACTAAACAACATCGTATTTTAGTGAAGACCCCATTTAAACCCATTGAAATAAACCCTCTATTGAGAAGACAACACAATGAAAGGAGTGTTTTCATTTGTTCCCTCATGCGTCACTCCTGCACAGTAAAACATTGATGAAGGTGAGATGAGGGTTTAAATAAGTAGAGACGCAACAATCTTTTCTCTTGTAAAAGTCGATATTTGTTGTTCTGTTCTTAAGCCAATCCCTCCTTCCGTCTCTTTCAGTTCATGTGTTTCTGAAGCAGAGAAAGAAAGTCCAGGTATGTATATAAGCTGAACTTACTGTATTTAATGTTGCGCAACTCCTCAGCCTCTACATGACTCATTGGCCACACGAATGCTGTGCAGCTACCAGGTTCAAATGCAGGTTCGCTTTGACATTCACTTGCTTAATCTTGCCCTGAATGCAACTCAAGTCTGCACCGGGTGTCCTGGTTGGTATGCTTAGTCATGCGAACGTGGCGTCGGGCCTGGGTGGGACTGGTTATATCTGGATCCGGTGGTGTCCGTCCAGTTCGGCTGGTGCAGTGACATGAAGCTTGGCTTGAGTTTAGGGGGTTGATTTAAGATCCATATATAACGTGCCAGTGATTTCTCTAATATTGATACATATTCTTATTATCTTATGATATCTGGCAGTTGTATTGTGGATAGTAGTAGAGCTACTGTATCAGTTTGATGAGTTACATGAATGTGATGAAGAAGACTGGATGTTTATGTCCAACTAATGGAACAATTATTAAACTAAAACCCATTAAAGATCCCGAATAGGGCTTTTGTA
Source organism: Stegastes partitus (assembly GCF_000690725.1). Classification (NCBI taxonomy): domain Eukaryota; kingdom Metazoa; phylum Chordata; class Actinopteri; family Pomacentridae; genus Stegastes; species Stegastes partitus. The sequence continues at coordinate 309,002 of NW_007578187.1, forward strand.
CATCTGTTATATTTTTGTATCTGTACTAAACTCAAAAAACTGCAGGATGGAAGTAATTCTGATGATTTTACAGTCAGAGGATTAACTTTTAATATTATCTTCCATCTTGTGCTGTTTTTTGTTTTTCCGTAAACATTAAAGTCTTAATGTTACAATCAGGACATTTGACTACCAGTGATTCCCTAATTAATTGTTTTGATCAAGAAAAAAACCCCAGCAAGCTACTTTTATTTACTTTAAGTCACTGTTTTCTCACTTTAGGCGACGACCATCGTGAGAAAAAGTACAAAGCCCATCGTCAGTTCGGGGACCGACGTGGGGGCGTCATCAGCGCTCGTACGTACTTCTACGCAGACGAGGCCAAATGTGACAACCAAATGGAGACGTTCATGAACTGCATTAAAGCCTCTGGTAAGTATTATGGTTCTCGAAAGAGCAATTAAGAATATAATAAATCCTTTTTAAAGGGGGGAAAAAAGGAACTTTATAAATGGGAGATTTAACACGACACTTCTGATTTCAGGTGGCGCCTCTTCTGATGGGTTTTCTGCCATCAAAATGACTGCACTGGGACGCCCACAGTTCCTCGTAAGATTCGCTTCATATCTTTGATATTAAGTACAGTTACCAATATCTTCCACTGATAAACAGGTTATCAGCACAAAGCTAGTTAAAGGCCAGTAAAGTTGTTTATCTATATTTATGGTTTTGATCCAGAGCCAATCACTACGTGAGCTTCTACAATTATGAACTGCAAGAAAGTGGCGGGAAAATTAGCCACAATTCGTTGGTTCACACCTCAGTGTCACAGTTTTTTCTCAAGTTAAAAGGATTTGCCAGTTAATATGAGCAGAAGGTGTTATTTTCTGTAAACAAATTACTGATGAATGCAGTTATAACCTTCACAATGAATATTATAAATATGACTTTACAGCGTGATGGTTAATGTTTTGTTCTGTGTTTGAACAGCTCCAGTTTTCAGAGGTCCTGGTTAAATGGAGACGCTTCTTTAACTTCCTCGCCGCACAACAGGGAATATCAGAAATGATGGTTTTGGAGCAAAAGCTGGAACTGGAACAACTCAAGGTGTGTCCAGCCTGCAGCAAAGTCTGGTGCAAGTTCATGCGTGCTCATGCAGAACTAGTTTTCCTCTTGAAATCCTTCATGACTCTCAGTGCCGTGTGCTCTTTTAATCCAACGGTGGAGTGACATGATTGCAATGATATTTAACTGTTGAATTATTTCCTTGTAGGAGAGCTTGACCGAGATGGGCGTCGGAGCCAAAGATGACATCGAGAACTGGTTCACAGGAGAGAAGCTGGGTTTGTCAGGGTACGGTAGCTCCTCATTTGTGCCAATTTACCAAGAGACCATCTGAGCCCACTCATTACTTTGCATCTAAGTATTTTTTCTCTCTCTTATTTTGTGCCTGCTTTTTAATTTTTTCACGTCTTTTTTGCAGAACGATAGATATGCTGGACTGGAACAGTTTAATAAACGACACGACAAAAATCTCCAATCTGCTCATGGTGCCAAACCTTGAGGTGAGTCATCGCCAGTTACGCCCTTAGCGGTGCAGCCCGGCTCTGAAAGGAAAAGCGGAAAATTCAATACACTGCTGGAGTTGCTGTGATACCTCAAGAGGTTGAAAGTTGTTTGCTTTGAATCATTGGGGTCGTTTATCACCTTATCTGTGCACTGACTGTGCAGCACGAAGCGTAAACTCCTTAAAACGTACATTTCTCCAACGTATGTGACCCTTTATTCCTGGTAGCTATTGATTACTTTTAAAGGGGAAATGCTCCACGCTTCTTTAACATGAAATCCTGACCTATAAATGTGATAAAGGAACAGGACCACCTTTACTTCCTCCACCAGAAGTTTGATTTCTTTATCACAACGTGGACACAAGTTGACACAAGTCTCAAGATGCACAAGACAGTACCTGGCAGTTTCATGTAAACATTTTGTTCTTATGGCTTAAAAACATGACATAATTTGAGACTTGTGGGTGCCCTCTTGCCCTTTGAAGTGCTGTTATGCATTGCGTGTTTGTGCATACGTTAAAGCAGCTCGTGTAATTTAAGGCAGCTGCGAAACTTGATCGGTTAGAAAAGGGGACACAGGACTAAATGGTCGAGACACTCGTATTGCTTCCACCACCCCATTTGGACTTCTCCCTCTGCCTGCCACACGCAGATAAAGTTTGTGAAATCATAAAGAAAGCAAAAACCCGATGTGTTAACATTTTGTGTGTTGGTTGTGTAGACGGGCCATCTGGAACCTTTGCTGAACAAATTCTCCGCTGAGGAGGAGAGGCAGATGAAGAGAATGCTGCAGAGAATGGACATCCTGGCCAAGGTGAGGATACCAGGACAAATATATCTGGATGTGTTGTGTTATAATCACAGGAGATTCAGAAATCTGAACTCATTTTTTTTGTAATCAAGGCCGTAGATGAGGCGAATAAAATAAATCAAAGCATTTGGTTAAGCGGTGTGCACAGCTTCACACATTCACTGATTGTGGCATAAGATGTTTTTACAAACGCAGAGCAAAAAAAATACAGAAATATTCTTTGTGCACTGCAGCATGCCATGGATCATGGAGTGAGGCTTATGGTGGATGCCGAGCAGACGTACTTCCAGCCAGCTATTAGTCGACTGACCCTGGAAATGCAGAGGAAGTTCAACAGAGAGAAGCCGGTGATCTTCAACACTTACCAGTGTTACCTCAAGGTGAGACTACAGCTCCCTCATTACAGCCAGATAGTCTATTCAAAGTTCCTTTTTGCTGTTTATAATCGGATCTGCAACTATCGCTGAATGACTTTGATACCGTAGACAGTAAATAAATCATGCTTTTAAAGTTTTGACACTTTCTTTCCCCCCCGAGAACTTTAGCAGAGTTTATGAAGGTTTACTTTGTGACCTTGTGGTATTCTTGGAAAATGCCTGTCATGGGTTTTGACTGAAACTACCTTCTTGTTGTTTTTAACACACTTCACTCCTTCCACACCTCCCCCACAATTCACCTGAAATGTAGCACAACTTTTCATTCGTGGAAACTGCACTATTGTCACAAAAGCAGCCCAGTTCACAACAACAATCCCTTAAAAACCAGTTTTACCTGAAAAAGTACACCAAAGTCTGGGAATGCTGCAGCCAGTTTCTGCCACAACAGTCTGTTGTATGTTATTTTGGGTTAGTTTCTTGTAATTTTGAGATATTTTCCCCAAAAAATCAAGATCTTGTAACTCTGAGATCTTCCCTTATAATTGTGAGATGCAGAATTCAGAATTTTGAGGTACATTCTTGAAGATATTTTTCATTAATGCAACCTTCTTCTGTACATATGCATAGAAAAGCTGAAGTAGATATTTGATTTGTGTACAACAACAATGAAACTTAAATGTTATGTGGAGAATAAAAATTAGTGTCTTGGCAGTGCTTCCTAACTTTGTGATATATTGTTATGTCTTATTGTGTTATTTTTTTTGCTGTCATTCTATGTAGGAAGCCTATGACAACGTAACCCTGGATGTTGAGCTGTCTCGACGGGAGGGCTGGTACTTCGGTGCCAAACTCGTCCGCGGAGCCTACATGTACCAAGAGAGAGCCAGAGCCGAGGAGATTGGCTACGAAGATCCCATAAATCCAGACTACGAGGCCACCAACAGGATGTATCACAGGTAAGTCTTGAATCGTGGCCCCCCTTGTCGTGATTCAGCTGAAAAATATGCAAATCCCAACCAAATCCCCTGTTGTTTCGTCCAGGTGTTTGGAGTACGTCCTGGAGGAGATCGATCACAGCAGGAAAGCAAACGTCATGGTTGCCACTCACAACGAGGACACTGTCAAGTTCACCCTCGAGAAGTACGTTTCGTCTGAGCCCTGCTTGAAAAACATCCAAAGATGGTTAAACGGTTGGCGTGTAGAAAGTGCAGAATTTGTTTGAACTTACACGAAAGCCTTAAAGCTCTCATTCACAAAGGATTAGCTGCAATGGTTTAAGCTAATGCGTACGACATCGCTCCGAGTAAAGCGTACTCTTTGTCGACTTTCCAGAGCGACTGTGGAGTTCGCAGAATGAGATTATGACATCAATGGTGGAATACTACACTGCTGCTGTGATTATGTAACAGCCCTTTAACGTGTGTTTCTCTGTTTTGTCAGGATGAATGAGATGGGCCTGTCACCCACTGAGAACAAAGTTTACTTTGGACAGCTGCTCGGCATGTGTGACCAGATCAGCTTCCCGCTAGGTATGTTGCACTCAGCTCGGATACTAAAAGTACACAGCGAGTTATGGAATCGCGTCGCGTTATATCACACGGTCATGTGGCCGTCGAGGTCCTAGTCCCTATATGTGTCAGCTTTTCTATACTCAGGCAGCCGCTGACCCTAAAAGTCCAACCGATCTGTAGATATGCTGAGCGCAAACAGTCCCAGTTGGCAATACCACTAGCCGACTGTTCTGAAATGTTACGTCAGTTTGACTCCGCAGGGGTGTGCGCTATCAATCTGAACACAAACACATCTCACCTGGTTTGACAGTGCTGAACATAGTGTACATTTGTACATGATGCAGCATGAATCTGCAATTACATCCCCACGTTCTCTAAAGTGAAACCTGCTAGCTGTCATGTTTTTTTCTTGAATATGATTTGGGGCCCCAGTGGGAGCGAGGAGCCAGGACATGCCTTCAGTTTTGGGTCCTGTGTTTTGATTTTTTGAAAAATACTTTATTGCAGATGAAAAGGGAAGATCAAAGCTATAACAGCCACAAGGGAGACAGAGGAAGAGTTTGAAGTTGTACTATGAACCCCACATTTTCAGTGTAATGTACCACTCTGCTGCACCATTACTGAACACACATGGAGTGGGGCAGCTTTGTAGCACATCTTTATATATGATCTGGTAGCTCTGTCAGCTACTGTCAGCTTGTGGCATGAATTTTTTTTTTACCCTCTGGCTCTTTCTCTGCTGCTCACTTGATGGACTTTATCTACAAAGTCATGACGTTGAACGCTCACACGGTGGAGACAGCGGACATTGATTTTTACGACTTATCTCTCTGCTCCGTTGAAAACAGGTCAAGCAGGTTTCCCGGTCTATAAGTACGTTCCTTACGGCCCCGTCAACGAGGTCATCCCTTATCTGTCTCGCCGTGCTCAAGAGAACCGTGGCTTCATGAAGGGATCCCAGAGAGAGCGCAGCCTGCTGTGGAAGGAGCTGAAGCGCAGACTGCTGGGCGGTCAGATTCTCTACAAGCCTGTCTACTGAGTCACAGGACCACGACATGCTAACTGCAACATGTCTGTAAGCATTCCACTGCCTTCAGTGTACCTCTACCCGTTAGTGTAGTGGAAGATGAATATCTTTCCTGGGGGTTGCTCGGCTGCACTGCAGGCAGGAAAGTTTTGCATTTCTACCAGCAGGTGTTTTAAATGTGGTTAGAAGTTAATGTGATAAATAGGGGTTAAAGCACTGTATTAGTAATAATGCATTGTAGCAATAAATATGCTGCTTTATTAAGAAGTTAGGATTCATATTTACCTCTAAACTTCAGCCTGACCACAGTAATCCTCAGAATCAAATCTGCTTATTTTTAAAGTATTTATGTCTTCTGATACACAACAGAGAAAACGATGTATTTTTGACTGCCAAAGGTGGCCTTCTTGTACATAAATAGTGACATTTGCTCTTAAAAATGAGATTCTTGCTATATTTTTGCTTCTATCTTCGGTAGCTGCTGCTTAAAAGTGCCTTATGATTGTTTTAGCAGGACTGACCGGAAGCTACTGTGCAACTTAGGTTTTGTTTTTGTCACCGTACACTCCTCCAAGGGGAATTGTGAGCATTTTGATTAGCATGTTTATTTTTGTCAATGTATCAACCAATAGTTTGCTATATAAGTGCAGCATATAGACTTTGGAAAGAGATTTATATTTAAATGTCTGGTTTGAGTTCTGAGATCCAAATATGAAGCGTGAATGCTGCAGCACAGCCCAGATGAGCCTGTTTTTAATCTCTCTTGATCCCCGCACACCGATGCCTGTAAGACAAAGAGGAGATAGCATGTCAAATGAACTGTGGATGTGTTGAAACAAGGCCTCACTACCGTTGGCGATTGTTTGCAGTACCTTTCGTGCAAACTCCAAACAAAGCGTGTGATCCATTTCACCAATCCTTTATGCTTCGGCTGCTTTAATTGTTGACACGTACCAGATGGTCCGAACTTCATTTTCTGTAAATTCAACATCTTCCGGGTGTGAAACGCTGACAGCAGATGGTTCAAGCAGAAAAACAGGAACTTTCATGACCCGTGTTCCAAAATGTTCCCAAAACATGACGTAGCTGCTGTTTCAAGGAAACTAAAATCCTGGAAGAACAGAAGCTGCGTGATTTTACAGAGACTGGTTATGTCAGATTATGTGGTTTCAGTGCTCTGAAACTTTTTAAGGTTGTCCGTTGAGGGGTTGAATGAAAGTCATAGAAAACGTTTTCAAATTAAAATGTTTTTTAGGACGAAAAATTCACATTTCTTGTCACAATCACTGCAGTTCTAATGTATTTTACACAACAATAGTGCTTTAGAAAGTCAGAAACGATATTTTTCTACCAGTTGCAATATCATAATTCTAACACAATACCAACAATAATGATCGTCTGTAATTTAGTGGCATTAGTGCATAGTCACGCAGCCTTAATTGATCTTTATAGATCTGACGGTCCTGTTGTTTTAAGGTGGTGGTCGATCGTCTCACCTGGAACTATGTATGTGAATGTGGCAACTTTTAAAGTGTTGATGGGAACTTTAGTTTTATTTGTTGTTGTATTTTCTGTTTGTTCGTTCACTCATTACTGCTGTATCATTGCATTTGTAAAAAGATGTGTAAATTATATAATAAAAGTGGTTAATGTAAAGAAGGATTGTTTTTGTGCCTTTTTATGGTTGTGAAAAGTTGTAACAATCAACATCTGATAAGTTTCTTCACTTTTGGGAAGTAGTAGAGCATCTGCAGAGTAACAGAGTATTTAAATACAGTCTTTTGTTTCACTATAGATATGCAAACTGCAGCTTCTGTCCCTGTAGATAGTACTTAGCACAGCAACCCCAGACTGGACAGATGCAGCCCTGCTCTTATCTCTCAGTAAAATTGATCGCCCGACTGTCCTCTGACGTATTCTGATGTCGCTGACATCAACTACGGCTGTTGCCACACTGCAGTTTGCTCCTCTGCCAAGTTGATGTGACCTACTGAAACACAGATAATTTAGCCTCGGGCGCAGACGGCAGCAGCCGAGGCAGCACCTGCGCCCAGGTGGTATCTGGAGACAAAAGAAAAACTGTTAATCTGCCCCCACAGCACAGCAGCTGGAGCGAGACTGAACACGCGCTGCTATGTGTATAGAGCAGCGTGTGCTTGTGGCGCTGTCATTGTCTGTTATGTTCTACATGTTTGACATCTGAGCACTTGATGACATAACTCCCTGCAAGTCTTAGAGGCTCTGTACATGTATTAGTGAGACACATTATGAATTCTATGTGGATTCAAGTCAGGTGACACACTTGACAGGGTAATAGATTTAACTTTTTTCACCTGTTGAAACTCTGGATCAATATCATGCTGGAATGTTCTTCTTGTGTGTTCATGGCGCCATCTATAAATGTCATCTCCTAACACCCTTAGCAGCTTCATATTATCAGCACCCACCTCTGTGCTGTGTCACTGCTGGGACAATGCACTGACTGGCTGGCTAGATTCATAGTAAACATACTGGACCCCACTTGAACCAAATAAACGTATCTCAGTCTCATCTGATTAAGGAATCATAAATCTATCAGGCTTGTTTTCATGCGTTCTAGCAAAGTTTAATCTTATAGTTTTGCTCCGAACAGCAAGTTATTTTCCCTGATGCCATCGATAGAGGTTGACATTATGCAACGTCCATCACACAGTCTGAGCTGTCACAGAAACATTTCCTCTGATATCTATTGTCCCAAGTCTTTAACACATACCTGCCTGTTTTTCAGAGCTTGATTTTGCAAACACTGCACTGCATCATTTTAGTATGACAGTCGTTGCAACTCTAAATGGTGGCATCATAGCTCCTCCTATACCTGCTGATTACTGCTGCAACTGTGTTTTGACTGATTTTCAGTTGATTTTATCTTCCTGTATCATTTTCCATCTTTGTGAAGTTTCATAATCAGATGTTTTATGTCCTCTGGTGATTATTTCACATGCAAAGCCATGACGCAGACGTGCAGACAGACGAAGCCCATGTGGTGTTCACGGGTCATTTCATGGGCCTTAGGCTGATTCAGAATCACAGTACTTAGTTTTGTTTCAGTGACCACAGGTATGTGTCACATTGAGGTTTTGCTTTGGGGCCTGGAGTTTTAATAAAGTCTTTCAAAAGTGTTTGACTGCTCAGTAGGTGAAATGCTTGTCTGCTGAGATCCATCCATTTATCTATTATCTATACACCACTTAATCCTCACTCGGGTTGCGAGGGGGCTGGGTAGCATCACAGAAACAGTAACCAAGCCTGTGCTCAGTGAATGGAAGCAGAGGAGATATCTTTTGTATGCCTGTATAAATGCTGCAACGTTTCTTGACTCGGTAGTCACTTGTCCAGAATCTGCACCGTGCATGTGATTCCTTGCTGCAGGTAAAACTTTCCTTTAACTTAAGAGACGACTCTGTGTATTGATTTGGAGCAGTTAGGACAGCATGGAAGAATGTTCCTAACAGTCACAAAAAAGATATGCACAGTGCTCCTATGACTGGACTGACAAACTCCCTCCGCTTCATACAACAAAAAAGGTTATCAGCAAGTTACACTCAGCAGAACGGACTTCCTTGATTTGCTGCTGTAGATAAGAACATGCAAGTAAATAAAGCTAATGGGTTAAGACTGAGGAAGTATCACATATTAACTTTGGTTCAGGTGAGAGAGTTTGATTTTAGAAGAAATGCCGTACATTGGGTTCAATTAGCACATCCTAAGCACCAATCTGAGTACATCAAGCTGCTTGTTTGCCACATACGTTTAAAAGATATGTTTTAGATGGTTGGTGGAACAGTTACGTAGGGGTGTGTCCTTCTACAATAGCACGATCAAACCAGGTCGGCCCCTGTGGGAGGAGGAGAACTTACAGGTGACTACTTTCAGTCCTACCAGCACCCAACAAGAGACCTGCCGCTTCTGGGAGAGCACACGGCACGCTGAACAATGGGGGATATTCTTTCAACGTCTAGAAAATAATCACCCAGACGCTGCTAATGCTGTCACTTCCAGGTAGGTACAAACGTTTTGATTTCTTATTTGATTCACCATATCGTTTGTAGTCAGACTCTTATGATAATCAGAGTTCTCAAAGCATCCTACAGATACGTAGGCCTCGATCAAACTGAATTTCTTTCATTGTTTGGATCTATTTTCACTACTTGGTGAGACACATTTTCATCAAACTTTGCAAATGAACTGTAAGCATGTAGATGATCCATGTCCAAGACAAGTCGGACCAGGCATGCAAAGGGACACACCTGTTCACATGACACCACCTGCTTCAATTTGTCTGCAATTATCAGGAGTGAGCATCTGGTCAGTGTCAACAGCAGAAACCTGCTCACATATTTTGCCATTTTCATTTAAAATGTGCTTTCTCCTAAAGTGAGCACTTTTGTTCCGTTTTGAGATGCGTTATAAATTAAAGGCTCAATTCTCCTTCCCTTTGTGCTGTTTGCTAAAAAGGTAATTTAAGAACCATAAACATGTTTAAGGTGTCAACATGTGGGTTGAGCTTTATTTACTAGAAAGAATGATGCAGCAGTTTTCTTCCTTATCTGTGTTTTCTCATTCTACAGTTTGCTCTTTTTTAACCTTAGCTGCAACAAATACAATAAATGACATTTAATTTAAATAGACCTTAGTATGGTGTGATTTTTATAAAGCATAGATACACTACTGCATTGAAGGATGAGGTAAGGAGGTAATTAGTTGGCAGAAATGTTCATAAGCTTCATGAAGCTGGTCGTTGGTTCAGTTGGATCACAACAAGAAGATCCAGCAGAGTGTTTTCCTCTATACATGTATGTGCTCTAAATTTGTTTTCAGGTTCCCATTTGGGTTTTAATAATGCCTGGCATCAAAGGAAGAACGTGCGCAACTTCAATACGAGGGCTGATTCCCTGGATTTTATTGTTCAACATCATGCTGCTGCTGTACTGCCTGACGAGCCCGAGTCAAGTGAAGATCAGGTCGATATTTAAAAGGAAAGCATCATTTTATTGAGGAAAAGTCAGCATAATTAACTGAGCTTTGCTATTTGTCTGCAGGAGTTCCCATGAAGACACGTGCCCTCTCAGCATGGCGAGACTTTTAAAGAAAAGTTCGACGATGCCCTCTCAGAATGCAGAATCCCAGACACAAGCGTGCTCCCCCAAAGTGAACATCATGTTCATGAAGACCCATAAAACTGCCAGCAGCACCATCCTCAACATCCTCTTCAGGTTTGGCGAGAAGCACCAGCTTAAGTTTGCGTTCCCCGACGGACGCAATGACTTCTTCTACCCGTCGCCCTTCCTGTGCTCTCAGGTGAAGGACTACAGACCCGGAGAGTGCTTCAACATCGTCTGCAACCACATGCGCTTCGACCATCGGGAAGTAGCCAAGCTCCTGCCTCCGGATGCTGTGTACGTCACCATCTTGCGTGACCCGGTGGATCTCTTCGAGTCCTCCTTCCATTACTACCACAGAGCGGTTCCCCTCACATGGAGGATCAGCGGAGAGAACAAACTGGCAGAGTTCCTGAACAATCCTCAGGCCTTCTACAGTCCGGAGGCGTACAACTCGTTCTATCTTAAAAATCTGCTCTTTTTTGACTTTGGTTTGGACAACAACCTTGACGCCGATGACCCTCGTGTAATGAGAGGCATTAATAACTTATCGAGACGTTTTCATCTGGTCCTCATAGCAGAATATTTCGAGGAGTCTCTTATTCTGCTTAAGGATTTACTGTGCTGGAGCACGGACGACATCCTGTATTTTAAGCTTAACGCTCGCAAAAGCTCGTCTGTGTCTCGGCTGGACCCTGAGACGAGAGCCAAAGCTCTGCAGTGGAACGGAGCCGACTGGAGACTCTATCAGCATTTTAATGCTTCCTTCTGGGCCAGGGTAGAGGCTTACGGGACAGAGAGAATGAAACGGGAGGTAAACCAGCTGAGGGGGAGAAATGCTGCGATGAAGGCCATCTGCATTGAAGGTGGAGAAGCAGTTGGAGCCCAGAAGATTCAGGACGGGCGTTTCCGGCCCTGGCAGCCGGTCGGGGAGAGTTCTATCATGGGTTACAACCTGAGAAAAGATATTGATCCCCGATTCAAGACAATTTGTGAGAAAATGCTCACACCTGAAATAGAATATTTATCAAACTTAGGCGTAAGCTTGTGGCTGACTCGGCTATGGGGATGGTTGAAAGATACCATTTACTGACGACTTACTATTTTACTTTTACTAAAAACATCTACTATAAACAATGTATGTGCATGCTGCCTACTTCTACAGATGTTTTTATCCAATTTTAGGACAAGGTTTAATGATAAATTCTAAATGTTGCACCAGATTTTTCACCTCAACTGATGTTTATTTGAACTTATTAAAGATGTAAACACGGCGATGTGAGAACTGAATAATGAAAATAGAATGAATTACACTCAGAAAATGGTCCTCAGTCCCCAAAAGGATCACAGATGGCTCCCAAATCACTCAGATCAAGAGAGAAACGTTTCACTATGTAAAAAAAAAATGTGTTTACACTCTTCTAACGGGTTTCAGTGTGAACAGTGGCACTCCTCCCTGCTGATGTTTCTAACGACTGAGATTTGCTTCCTCGGTAAGATTTAGATAATCAGCATTTTGTTAATAGCGTGCGAAGCCTGTTGATCCTCCACCGCAAGCACTAATGTTTCACTAAGTTTTATGCATGTTCCAGGGTACATAGGGGCATTTTTGTGGGCCCCTGAGGCTATTTTTTGTTGAGCCCACAGTAATCACGCCAGACTTGGAGACATCAGTGACAACAGGTCTGCTCATGGAGGCTCTTTCATTCATGAAGGTGTCAGTGCCCCACCTAGAGGTCTGACACTCAAGTGCTGTTGTATGCAATGCATTTGAATGGCCTCCTCTGACCCCGTCTGAGTGGTTTACATAAGCTGATGTCAGCGTCACTCACAGGAATTCTATTTCAACACAGGCATGTGTACATTTTGTTTTCAGTGCTGGCATAAGCAATCACAGGTTACTCACCTGATCGGTTTGACTTCAACAGTTATGTGACAGGGCCTCTCGTTTTCAAAAAGATGGTCAAGCTTAAATCAATAATGTTGACTTTTAGTTACTTTATGTGAGAGCTGCGAGCAGATGTAAGGACACAGCAGGGCCATTACAAGTCCATAAGTAACTATTTATATTCAATTGTATTTTTGGGACGTGTAAGTCATGCCCTCAGAATCGATCTGATTCTCTTTCTCTGTTTCCATCCATTTATTATCTA
>NW_007578187.1:323033-329310 GCF_000690725.1 Stegastes partitus
TGGTTATTCCGCTTTCTATGTTTAATCACAAATTTATCACAGTGAATTAGTCAAGTCAGTTATAATACAGCACATTTAGAGCAACTGTCATTGCACCAAAGTGCTTTTAGTTGAAAAATAAGATTAAGATTCATCTAACATGTTTAAATATTGAGGTTAAGACCCTACAGTGTGAATTTATCAGAGTAATTTCAATATTAGGGATTAAAATCCTACACATATAAATAACAGCTTTACATGGAAATCGGTTAATTTTAGAGATTAATCCAATTAATTTAGAGCTTAAGTGATAGCTCTTAAAAAAGATCCATGGTATTGTGTAAATATCTAGTAGAGAACTGCATTTGTTTGATTGAAACATAGACTGCCTTTCAATTGCAACCTTGTTAAACTTTTGTTAAAAAAAAAAAAAAAAAAAAGAGATAAAATAAAGTTGTTTTTTTGAGATGACACACACACACTTCTATGTCCCATTACAGAAATAATCATTTAATTAGTATGTTAAGCTGTACACACACAGGTTCACATTACATAACATGACCAGAGTGTATGTCTGTGAAAATGCTAATTGTGTCTCAGAAAAGTAGCAAATTAAAAGTGAGCCAATCGCACTGAGACATTCACGCCATGCTCCATGTGGCAAATCAAAACACTGCGAGATGTGTAAGACATTTACACATGTTTAATTTAGCAATGTACAATCTGTGAGGAGAACCAGGGCGTTACAAACAACAACAAGGACCGGGCACAAGGCGACAGGAACCGTTGCTCCATCTCCACGGTGGTCTGGACAGTCAGTCAGCCCCCACAGCTCCTCTGGTAGCCGCTGCCAGCCTGGGCATGACTTTGAACACATTGTCCATGTTGACTGCTGCTTGTTTCAGGTGTGTAGTCCAGGAAGAATGGGTAGTGGAAGTGTGACAACAGTTGCACTTTAGCCTTAGATGACCCCGGGACGCGTCTTATTCGTCGTCTTTCTTCTCGTAGTTGTGTTTGATGTGTTTCCATAGTTTCTGCAACACATCCAGATAACGTTGGACGTTTTATATATAAACAAATGGGCACTATCAACTTGTCGTTCCGAAAGGACGTTAGCGCTCGGCTTTAGCGGGCTAGCTAGCTTAGCTAGCTTCGCCCTCTGCTTACAAGGTCAGCGGCTATAGAAACATCAAAGAACACACTTACCCCGCGGTTCAGTTCCTCAAAAAGAGCGTCGCCGCCTTGGTCAAATACCCGTTCAAACAACACTGCTCCAACCATGACGGTTACAGCGAAAGCAGACGTTTTCCTGAGGAACAAATTGTAGACGAGACTCATCTTCACGTCGTTGGTGTAAAACGCGCACTGCGCAGGGGCGGATGTTGCGTCAATACGCTTCCGGTTCCGGGTAATAAAACGGCTCCCATGCTGTGATGTTTGTGTGAAATATCTGTGCAAAGGGAAGCATTTAAGGCAGTATTTTGTTTTTTTGTTTTCCAGCAAACATCCCAGAGGACAGCAGATTATTCAATGGTAATGTATGTTCATTACGGTTTAAATTAATTATACACAAGGACTGAAATCTAACGTTTATTAGTGTAACAGTAAGCTAGTTAGCTAACTGCCCAAACTTACCAACAAAACATTGAGCGGTATATCCAGACAGTTTGTTAGAAAACTATGATCATTAATTATTGGAGACGTTTATTATTTATCCTGTGCACTTCTCAAGTTTTTTTTTTTTTGCATTGCAAATTTTCAGGTAAATAATATGCACATTCCTGCACAGCGTAAATATCGCTATTGCTTTCTATTACTTTTATAATTCCTTGCTGTTGATGTGACTTGTTGCACTTACCTCTTATTTTTGTCTTGCAACACTTTCTGTCTACTTACTTGAAACACTTGCTTTTTAAAATATGTATGTCTCTCTTTAATAATTTTTAAAAATCTGTTAGTGTTTACTGTAATGCACCAAAACTCATATTTAAAAACACACTTAGCGATATAACGGATTCTGACAGTGTTACCCCCAACTCACATGGTTGATGGACAATTAACGACCTGAGACTCGCATGCCTCGAGGCATGTGAAACTGTATGGATGATTCAGGATATTAATGATGGTGAAACTTTGTAAGGATAGATCTGAAAACAGTGTTATCAGAATAATTGGTGTCGGGATTCCCCTCCTCTGTTTAGAGATGACTGTTCCAGTTTAACATAGATGGGTTCCTTCATCCCTGTCTCAAACCACCACATTGCTGTCCTCTAAGGAGTCTCCCTTATTCTTCAGATGCAGGTAGACTTGTAAGTCTTATCCTGAGCAGTGTGCTGTCCTGTGTTGCTCCATGTGCTTGTGGAGTGGTTGTTTAATCCCCCTAAGGCTTAGTCGGTGCACTCTTGTCTGCACTGAGCTCCATATACAACATTGCTCAGCTTGTGTTTAGGTGTTTTATCTTTAGGGTGAACCAGTTTTTGTCTCTGAGCGTTGCTGTGTCGAAGTACCAGTCTGTTGTGTTTGAAGAAAACCCTTCCAAGTTTCTCAGACACACCAGGTACATAAGAGATGGCAGTGTTGCTCTGCCCTTCCTGTTCTTGTGCTGTTCTTTTTCACCTTCAGCGCTATCTGCTGATTTCATGAAGACCCAGTTGGGATGGCCACATATAGACAAAACTTAGGGTTTCTCTGAGCAGTGTTTTGGAATTTCCTGAAGCTATATAAAATGTGGTATTGATTCCTTTCATAAAAACAGTAAGCTATAGATGGTGATAGTTTTTTTTTTCAACACATCCCCCAGTTGTAGATGTCAGCATTACATATTTTACATTATATATTTTAATCATCTTATTCATCAGAGGATAAAAACACATATCCACTGTCTTTAGAATTTCTGTACCAACCAATTATGAGTTTTGACTGAATTCAAAAACGAAAAACTTTATGGGGCTAATCATTAAACATTCAGGGCTGTAGCCTCCGAAGCCCAGGACTAATGACATCACTGTATCTATTTACACTGTCAGTCTATTTCTTGACAGTTTTATTGCTTCAGACATTTAGTTGATTGTAGCCTCTTTAGTCAGAACACAATGTGGGTTCACACCAAGGCATAAAACATTGCACCTTTTAATCCAGTAGATGGCAGCAAAGAACAGCAGCTGTTTGTGTCTGTCTTTTCTCCATCAGATATGACTGGTGATTCTAAACATGCAGATTTTATGCCCCAATGACAATCAAAATTGCAGTCTTGGCTCGCTTCCTTTTTATGTAAATATGATTCTGGTATTGGTATCCCAAAATACCTGCTTATGGGCTTTACCAAGATGGCTATTGTGGGTCGAGACTTGCCTTGAAGGAGTGTACTTGCAGGGGTTTAAAGTGAAGCTATGTGCTCAGCTGGATCTAATTGTTGTGCCAAAACTAGGACAGTTTCCGCTGAGTTACTGCTAAACTGCAGCTAAACTGGGTGTGCGAGGTACTCAACAATGTGTATCAGAGAATCCCACCATCATGCAGCACGGTGGGAGCGTATGCATTGTGTTCTTTATTGTTTTTTATTCACAAACTTCTGTCTTTTGCTTGGACTTTTTTTCTTCATGAATCATTTTCTGAGGCAACATGGCAATGCTATCTCAGCTGAAGTAGTATCATACAGACCACACTTCCATAAGCACACCTATTCAGTCACTATACGCTGTCACAACACTGCTGTAAATATGTGCCTTTTTGCTCTTTCAGATATTCAAAAGGTGACCTCTGTGCACGATGGGGAAGAGGTACTACTGTGACTACTGCGACCGGTCCTTTCAGGACAACATGCACAACAGGAAAAAGCATCTGAACGGCGTTCAGCATCACAGAGCTAAAAAAGCCTGGTTTGACCATTTCAGAGGTGAGACTCGTGGTTGTTTGTGAAACCTCTGAGATGTGGTCGCAGTTGAAATCAGTGACGTGCTACCATTTGTTATGACTTATACATCAACCGGCCATAACATTAAAACCACCTGCCTGATACTGACTAGGTCCCCCCTCGTGGTGCTAGAACAGCTCTGAAACGTGAGGCAATAGACAAAAGACCAGCTACCACAGCCTGCTATGTGGGGCGTTCGGGGAGCATTGGTAAATTGTAGTCTGTCGATAAGAAAATGTTCAGCAAGTCATATGTTTTGCCTGTGACAAGGTGGGAAGTGTGACCAAATGAGAAAGTTGGTTGCAATGGTTGAAACGGCTACGTATGCAGTGATGTATGGCGTAGCTCTAACTTGGCTCCTTGCTGATGGAAAAGCAACTGGTTCTTTTTGAGGTGCCAGATTTGAACTAACTAAGCACTGGCCCTAGCACCGGCACGGAACTGGCACCTGGTTCTTTTTGGTGGAGAAGGGGTATGGGAGTAGATGCTCAGTCAGAATGAAATCAGGGGAGTTTGAGGGGTGGATCAGTGCTTTGGGCTCTTTGTTGTGTTCCTTGAGCAGTTCCTGAGTAGTTTGGCAGTGCTCTTTGTCCTGCTGAAGGAGGCGGCTGTCATTTGGGAATGCTGTTGGGGTAGAACTGACATGACTGCAACAACTGAAGGTTTTCAAGCAGAATGTGGCATTGTCATAATATGATCTTCACCTGTCAGAGGTTGTGGCTGATGGATGTAATGTTTTAGTGTACTTGTTGTGTTTTTCCTGTTAGGCAACCTGTTTATGAGATTGTGGTTGAAAAATTACGCGTACTTGCTTTTCATCATTTCGCTTTGATCTCCCAGCTGTTTAGTTTATGCTGGAAGATTAAAAAAAAACAACCAATCATTTGTCTTTTCACAGACGCTGCAACCATTCTATATGATGAGCAAACAAAGAAACCCTGCAGGAAATTTCTCCAAAAAGGTAACAGCAGTTGGACTAAACTTTTATTAATTATCAACCAGGACGTTGTGTCTAATTTCTTTGCCTCTTTCTTTTCAGGAATTTGTGATTTTCCTAACTGCAGGTTTTCTCACATGTCCGAGGAGGAGCTGTTTCACCTAAAAAGACAGGTGGAAGGTAAGCTGCAGCCACAGGATGGTGCTGTCCACCATGTGCTAACATTTCCAAGTGATTACTGTATATTTCAGACCCCCCTGAGGAATATGCCACATGCTTTAATACTCAGAACATTTGCAGTTTATGAATATTTTTTAAATTAAAATCATTTTTTCATATTACAAATCCTCTCCAGATTGCAAACACAATAGTTAGATACATAACGCTGCAGATGGTACCCGTCAGCCTGAACTTAAAACAGCAGACAACAACAGAAACTGTCACTACACAAATATCATTACTGTTTGTCAACCACATTTCATAAAAATGAGTGTGTACACTACCATATGTTGAGAAAAGTGAGATCGCTCTTTTGTCTCAGATGAAAGGCGGCGCAGAGAGGATTCTGACGACAGAATCATGCCTGAGCCGAGTGTAGAAGATTGGCTCTTGAGAAGGGAAAAGAGGCAATCTGCCCTCAGTAGCAAAGGGTACGCACATTCATTTTTGTTTCAACACTTAGCGCTACATGGTTAGCATGACTAATGGTTATTCCTGTTGATTTAGAATTCAACTGTTCAATTATTTATCTCTGCAGAGATCTAAAAACTAAGGATGACAATGAAGAAGGTCAGCCAGAAATTGACATACCTCAACAATTCCTCTCCATTCCCGACCTTCCGCCCTCACTTCTGCCTCCTCCTCCAGGCGGCTGGAGAGTCAAAGCGAACACTGAATGGGGCTGACAGACATTCACTTTGGGCTTCACGTCACTTTTAAGTGGGTATGTGGCATTAATGGAGCGTTTCAGAAAATCATCGTTATTAAGAGATGGTCTCTCATTTGCATTTGAAGGCTTGTCAGTTTGAAAGGTGATACAAGACAGCAGTTTATTAAGAATAAAATATATGAAATTCTGCATAGCAACAAACATTTTCTACATCGTCGGCTTTATTGCTTTAAAAGAACTGTTGATATTGTGTTTACATAGGTTTCCAAACAAGGTGGGACATTAGCAGTAACTGCACAAACAAACCCTCAAAATTGACTTTTTGACAACGTCAGAGCGACGACGTGTTGCTAATTGATGCTCCGTTCAGCTGCAGAGTGTCCTTAAAGTGACACTCCTCTGAGGAGTTACGCTGGAAGTCACGTCGTCCCAAAAGAAGCACGAGTGCTGAGCAGATGGAAATACTTTTTTTTTTGTATTGTTCTGTTGTGCATTAGCGGGGGAATTTCTGATGTCATGACTCACAAGTTTACTCACCAAATAGTAAAGTTGAGAGACT
>NW_007578187.1:331234-337041 GCF_000690725.1 Stegastes partitus
TCCCCTCCACATTTCACACCACAGTTGTTTACCTAAGATTCTGTTGTGTTTGGTTTTTGTGTGCCACCCCATGATTTGTAGTGCCTATATCTGTTCACCCCTATGAAAACCCCTTGGTCCCCAAGTTGGCTGGGTTTTGGCATTTTTCCAGCCGACTTCCTATTCGTTTTATAGGGATTTTTAACGCGGATTTTTTGCAAATGTTGTAAAAACTGTACAATGAATCGCTAACTAATAGTCATAGCAGACCATTCCTGATTGAGCCACACGTTTTCATAGATAATATGACGAGTTTTCTCAAAGCTGCAGGACGAGTTATTTGCTGAAAATCGTTTCGGAAGAATCTCTAAAATAAGCCCAAGGAGTAGTAACGAGTGAGCTTTACAGGAGAATGTCTCACAGCTGTCTATGACCTGAAGCTGAGGAGAGGTTGTGTGATGCAACAAGACGATCAACCAAAGCGAACAAGTAAACAGAACAGTTCAAAGAGAAGATTCATGTTCTGGATTGGTCCTGTGAGTCCTGCACCCAATTGAGATGCTGTTCCATGACCTGAAGAGAACTGTTCAGTGAAGACATCCCAGAAATACTGATGGACTTAAAAGTGTTTTGTGAGGAGGAACGCTCACCAGCAGCTACAAGAAACATCTGCTGGAGCCTGTTGCTGCTAAAGGAGGGTCTACGAGTTACTAAATACACTTTGTTCATGTAGTTTTTTCTGCACTGTGAATGATTGCTCAGTGTGTTCAATAAAGACATGAAACCTACAGCTGTTTATGTGTCATTAGTTTAGTCAGATTGTCCAGAATTTGAACTCGGGTGAAGCTCAGACCACATTTTGAGTCATCAGTTCAGTAATCCTGGTTATTCCAAAGATTTCAGCAACTTTTTCCCGCAATTGTGAAGTAACACAGACTCCTTTCTGTTGACTAATCCACAGCAGCNTAACACAGACTCCTTTCTGTTGACTAATCCACAGCAGCCGACGGCAACCGAGAAACAGAAGCAACTTAACTCAGCTGTAAATAATTTTAATACAGTCGTGAATCGATAATCCGACCCTTTACAATCCAAAAACCTTGCTGTCCGACAGGTTTTTAGCAACAGAACCCATTAAAAACAGCCTTAACATATCGACAGCCTTGGATTCCGACTCCGACGTGACATTTTATGTCACAAATAAGGACAACGGTGTATTATCTGATTTAACAATCTCACAGATTGGCGAAGTTCAGACTGCAGGACTTAATGCTCATTTCGGATTTTTTTGTGAAATCCGATTTTTTTGCGAGTTCGTTCACATTTCCAGATAAATGTGACTTATATGTGATCTGCTGTGTGAACTTCATATGACCCAGAAGTGTCCCGCATGCGCAGAAGAGGACACGACGACGTCACACGCAGCGAGCAGAAGTAAACATGGATGGTAACGGTGGAGCGTATCCGCCACTCCCCTGCCACCACCGCCGATGGTCCAAACGAAACTGTGACCGCTAACTAAACTAGCATCAGCAGCCAAGTACTGCCTGTGCATTCCGGCCACTTCCACCACGCTGGAGCGCTCCGACGGGGTGGAAGTGGCCAGAACTTGCACAAGCGCACCGCTTAATTAGGCGTGAAATCCAGCGATGCGTAGTGTTCTAACAATACACAAGGTATTATAACATCTATAAACAATAAATATTAACAACAAATGAGCCTTCCAGCATCAAGCCCTCCTTGTTTCTCGACCTCCGTCTTGACAATCCGACAGCCTTGCTCTCCGACATAAAAGAAGGTTTTACATTTAGTGTCGGATTATCGAGTCACGACTTTATTTTCACTTGTAACCATCAGAATATGTCAGAATGTCTTTTTTGAAATTTTGTCATATTACACTTTCTATAAGGGCACTCAGGCTGCTGATGAGCTGGATTTACTATATTCTGTTGCCTTTTACTAATTTCTCTCTTTTTTTTTTTAATGCAGTAAGTTTGATTCACACTTATGCATTGGAACACTGAACTAGCAACAGGTTCACAAGTGTCCAAAAGTCATCGATGCACGTGAAAAAAAGAAGGCTGGATCCCCCTGAAGAGGTACTGCAGCACAAATCGTTGATAACCTTGATCCAAGTTATGGCAGAAAAGCACCATAAACCACAGTGCTGCAACTTATAATTACATCTGCTTGATAATCGTACCGTAATTTGACATCACAAAGACGAACAGCCGGCTCCTTTTTAATGCACTTGTTTTTATTGGACTACATGCATCTAAACACCACTTACATTAGTGTATAATTGATGCAGTAACCTCTACATGTGCAGAGACAGTTACAGAAATAAAACAGCGCAGGATACCGTCAGTCTAGACATTGAAACTACTATGTGACACAGTAGAATGGTACAACAAATATTACCGGGAAAATCTGAGAAACTTCAATCAGGAACAAGGGGGAAGGAGGGAGATAATAGAGAAACGCTTATGGATTCACTAATAAGTCATTTCAGTTCAAAAATACCGTTTGTGTCGTTCGTTTTTTTTTGTCAGAGGTGATATATTTGTGTGACTGATTTCCCAACAAGTCTTTCTGAAGTTACTTCAATGGCATGAGAGTGCAGTTTTTTAAAACTCCAAATGACAAAGGCACAGAACAAAAGACATCCACAGTTCAAATGAAATTTATAACAACAATTAAGACAACGAATTGTACGTAAATCTTCTCATTGAAACACAGCAACATACAGAATAGGACAATATTAGCTTATATGTCTTAAGACAAGATTTGGCACAGCAACTATATTTTACATTCACACAAAAGCCATACCTTACATGATATGTTCGTATGAGGAGGTAATGTGATGTCATATAAATAGTTCTTTTCTTTTTTTTACATAAACAGCTACTATATACGAGATAAAATATCCGTTTTATTGCCAGAATGATTCTCACTGCATCATACTTTCCCCTCTTGTGATATAGCTTTGATAAAGTTCAAGATAAAAAGAGCAAGAAAAAATATAGAGCATTTTGTAAAACCTGTCGGATTTGACAAGCGTTCGTCAAAGAGAAATCAATCAGAAAAGTTAATGTAAGTGCATGGTCTTAATACACGCGATATCTGAACGTCCAGTCAACCTGGAAATTAAACATCAGAAACCTGATCTTTTTTTTTTTTTGTATATTTCTTGTGTTTTTTTGTTTGTTTTTATACAAAACATTATGCTTATATTCAATAATAAAATCACGTAGATTTAATGTAATCACTTATTCAAGTAAGAAAATATAACCATGTCATACTTTAAACAATATGTTGTTTCGGTGGTCCATGTAAAAGCCAGAAAACAACATTTGTCATGATATGTTAAATCATTGTTCACAGCATACTGCAAAGTGATATTTTCTGCACATCCACAAAAAGAAAAATCGACATTTACGTGAAAATGTCAAATACTGAGATCTTTTTTTTTTCGTTTTTTGTTTTTTTTGCAATGATCACTTTACAAATTGCATAATTATTTGAACACATACATCAGAATTCAAAAAGTTGATCTCACACACATAGAACACACATTTATTTCTAATTGAATGTACATGCAAGTGTGCCGTGTGAATTTACTTCATACTCGTTTGCTATAAATATTACAGTTAATACGTACTTTTGTCTAAACTAAACTTTTTCATTGCCTCGCCGCTGGTAGCTTACGGCCACTCGCTCGACTCGACTCGGTGTGACTCGTGTCTGCTTTAGATGCACAGATCCGAAATATGCAGCAACACTGTGCACGTATCGCAGGCAAGGCTGAATATAAACCAAGTGTGTGGAGGTTAAAGAGATCGATGTTTATCTCTGAGTCTGGGTTTCTTACACAAACACCCGCTCCTGTTTGATTTATTTATTTTTTTTCCTTCAAGAGATTTTCTGATTCCGTTTCGTGTCACGCTTTTAATTTGAAGTTCACCGTTCACTTCAGTTTTAATTCCTGAACCTACAGCTGTTCGCATTTCAGCTGACAAATCATCTATTTGATTTAGAAAAAGCAATCCCGGGCCGCTCAGCCAAGAGGGCTCCTTCTGAGCTTTAAAACAAAGTAATTAATTCGGAGAAAAACCGTGACATCTTTTTAAATGCACTGTGGGATTTTTTATTTTTTTGACTGGACTACAAGGATCACAGCCTGAGTCGGCCGATCCCTGCTCTTTGCAGCAGTGCTTTTCCTGTGCTTGTTCACCAGTTTATTCCAATTATTGGGTTCCTTGTACTTGTTACTGTAGAAAATTCGGACAAGAAAGTTTTTATTCTCTTCACGTCCATTCTTTTAAATGTCATGTGCCTTCAGTTCGAGTCAAGCTGAGCTGGGAATTGTGAAGTGAAATGTGTTTCAATTAGTCGCACCTGATATAAAGATCAGCGGACTTCACAGACTGATTGGAGAAGAGAAAGTGCGCAGGTGTAATTAGTAGAAATGGCAACATGAGTACAATGACGGACTTAACATGCTGATATTTTAGCTCGAATGATCCGCCTAATAGCTGCTGGGACAAAATAATCAAAACTGTCAGCGACCAGAAACGTCTGCACCAAAGCTACACATCCGTCATAGCGTTCAAAGTTGCGGCGCCGCCCTCAGAGCCATCAGCAGTCCAGCCTCGTGCTCTGAATTAGCAGAGCGACGCTGGTAAGATTCACATCACAGATGGTGCTGGTTTAGCAAAGTCTTAAACTGGATGGGATGTGTGGTTGTACTTCTATCCCCACGCTGCGGTAAACGGACACAAAAGAGACACAGTATGCAGGGCGCAGCGGCGGCGGTGCGTCCTGTCGCCGAACAAAACGTCGCCCGCTTTTGTATTGCTTCGTTACTGTCGTTATTTGGTGCGTTCCAAATGGCGGAAACAACATCACATGTATGGACACAGCACGGCTATTGTTGCAGCACATATTGGACACTGAAATATTTGAATACTGGAGTCTGCTTTCCTGTCTAATTACTTAGAAAACATCAAAAACATTTGAATCAGTGAGATGCTCCTGGTTACTAATCAGCCCTTGAAATGCCTTTCTTTCTCTGTGTCACCGTTGTGTGTGTGATGATTAGCGGCCGTAGAGAACCACTGCATGACATCATTTCATCCAGAGAAGCTGTGAGAGCATCGTTATTAGTGTCGACTGTGATTAAAACAAACCGAAAAAAAAGAAGTATTTTGGTTTACATTTGCTTTTTTTTTCCCAGTCCCTTGTCCTTGCATCCCTTTGTAACCAGCCGGATATTTACTTCATCCCTCTGCGGAGCATTTGATTGGCTGCGATGAGCATGACGCTGATGATGAATGCGATAGCGAAGGCACAAATCAGGCTTTTCCGCACACACGTGTGCTTCTCCTGTTGCGTCGGACTCGCTGCGGAAAGATTTAAGGGAAAGTTAGCGCACATGAGCTGTCAGCAGAGCAATGCGTGAGGTCAGATCTGTGAAACGACACCTACTGTCGATGTCCACGTGGGACTCTGGGCTGTTCAGGTGGTTCTCCTCGGTCATGATGATGTTCTCAATGTCCTTCATAGTGAGGTGGTCACGAAAGGTATCGTAAAGGAGTCTCTTGAGCTCGTCCACCGTCAGTTTCTGCATGTCGCACTGAGGGCACAGACAAGAGCAGGAAAAGGTCTGATGAGCAAAAGGAAAGCTTCTGCCTTGATGCCCCTCAGTGAGCTTCATCAAAATCAGACCCTGAAATGATTCATTTGATTATGTAACGAAAAGCACAGAATGAAGTTAATGTCTAAATGAAATATAATGTAAATGTGAGAGTAGGGTAGTTTGTCAAAGC
>NW_007578187.1:339760-341155 GCF_000690725.1 Stegastes partitus
TATCTATCTATCTATCTATCTATCTATCTATCTATCTATCTATCTATCTATCTATCTATCTATCTATCTATCTATCTATCTATCTATCTATCTGCATTCTTTTCATACATATTACAGTCAAAGGTTTTTTTGTCACTCCAGAAATCAGACTACATTCTCAAAAGCCAGAATCTTTTTGTGCTTTTAGGAATAAAATGTTCTTTAAATCAGACTAAGAGTGACATATTATCAAAGCCCTCTGTTAATACTTTCAGAATATAGATAGGAATGAAAGTAAAAAAATGTCTGAGGTGTGTGAGAGTCACTGAAGTAGAGATTTTATGCTTCAGAGAACAAAAAAAATCATTTTGAGGAAGCAGCCTTTAAAGATACATATTGGAATATATATAATATTTAAGTAATAGATATTACCATTGGCTGGGATAGACTCCAGCCCCCCTGTGACCCTAATGAGGGTGAAGCGGTGTATAGATAATGGATGGATGGATATTACCATTATTTATTGTTATTTTTGTAATTATACAAATAAGATAATATCTCAGTAACTGTTCACTAATTTCCATAAGTTTCCAGTGGACAATATAATAAAATAAAAACCAAACTTTGTGTTTTTTTGTCTTTCCGTTAGTCTGAAAGAAGACATGATGTGGAAGCAAAGCAGCCCAAAATGTCAAAATTGCATAAAAAAAGCAATGTTTTGCCTTAAACGGTGAAACTAACTCACTTTTTTAAAAACCAAACTTTGCAATACACTGAACAAAAGCACAAACGCACCATGCAAATGATCTCCTCCTCTGACTTTTTTCTTTTGCTATCTTCAGAAAAGAGTTGAATTTATCTAACTGTGTAAAAAAAACCAGATGTGGAGCTGTGACAAATCCTCAGCGACTGAGTTTATCCACTCTGCAGTCAGGTGTAGCTTTAAAGGACAACGATCAGACAGTGTGACCGGCACACACACACACACACACACACACTCTTTTGACCTTTAACTACGAAAGGTCACCTTAAAATGCAGCTTTATTTAAATGGCACAATACCACAAATGGCAAATAAAAAGACGCAAATGAGCCGTTGTCCCGCCGGGTGCCGGTTATGGCCGCAACCGGGCACTTGAGAGTCGACAACTCCAACATTTGTTGGCTCAGAAATAATCATTTCAGACAGCTCTGTGTCCGACAACACAATCATGTCCCCCAAAATGGCAACTTCGTCAAGCCAGGAAGAGTGGCGCGACACTCTACAAGCCAGCAAAAACAACCTCATCAGCTCTATGTGTCCCCGATGTGTGACTCATTACTGACTTGTGATTTCTGCCCATTATCATTCCCAGCATACAGTGTATTCTGATTTCATGATGTTCATTCTGCTGTGTGTGGGAACAGCACAAACACT
>NW_007578187.1:342335-343840 GCF_000690725.1 Stegastes partitus
CATTAGTTAAATTAAATTTGATTGAATTGAATTTAAATAGGTTAAATTTAATCTGAGAAAATAAAATAAAATTCAAATAAAAAAAAAAAGAAAAAGAAAATACTTAAATTAGTTTCATTAGTGAAATTAAATTTGATTAAATTGAATTTAAATAGGTTAAATTTAATGTGATTAAATAAAATAAAATAAAATTCAAATAAAAAAATAAAATAGTTAAATTAATTGCATTAGTTAAATTAAATTAAATTGAATCTGATAAAAATATAAAATTAAATTAAATTAAATTAAATTAAATTAAATTAAATTAAATACACGAAAAATGTCATAAGCAGACACATGAGCACTGGAGAACAAGCAGTCACTGATCCACCTGATCTATCTCAAACCCGACATCTCCAAACTTCAACATAACCTAAAAGACACACGATTTCATGTTTAGTTCAATGTTGTTGCCAAACCAAACATTTGCATGAACTTGTTTTAAACATCATGTCCAATGAAAGCTTCTACGTCGGAGAAAACTAATTTGCATTCACGTATGTAACCTGCAAACACAATTTGCATGCGAGTCCACAAGTGGACCAGCGCCGGCAATCCATCATGCGTACATGAATGACTGCAGTTTGTTAGTGATAGCTTGTAAACTGTGGCCGGACTAATAGCAGTCTATAATCCCGTGTGAAAACAAAAAAAGAAGCAGTTACGCAAGAGGAAAGTCTTCGGCAAGTAAATTGAGGCCCTTCTGTACACGAGTGACACCGCCTGTACCACACCTTGACATATCAGACACAACATATTTGTCTAAATTACAGCCAGCAGCGTGGCCAGAGTTTTGTTATCTTCCTTCAGCACCATCCTAGATTCAATGTCGCGACCTCCGGTGCCAGTGACAAATAATGAATTCACTGAGCCAGCTGAGCAGTGGCTGGACTACTGATTGTTTCACACCATGAGGAGTGAATATTTAAAAAATAAAACCCACGGGCACAGTCTTCAGGGAGACAAGTACAATCCAAATGCATTATGATTCACATAACTGACACAACTAGATATATTTACATTTATATTTTAAAAGATTCAAGGCTCTGTCTTCACTACTTGAAACCGTCTTGGTTATTTTATAAAGCTAAAACTATCATCTGCACCCGCCTCATCCAGCAGAAGGTCATGGGTGGGGGTGCACCCTGGACAGGCTGACAGTCCATCACAGGGTGTAAAGAGACAGCCAGTCATGCTCAGCCGGTTTAGAATCAAAGGCTAGTTAGCAAAGCACACGTGTTTTTGCTGGAGCTATAGCTACAAAGAGAATATGCAAACTCTACATGTAAAAAGCTTCAGCCAACCAGCAGAATCAAACCTACGAGCATTGGCTGGACAACACCAACCACTGCATCACTGTGCCGCCCATATTTACACTGATATTCATAGAGATTGGACATTTATTCACCTGGAAATGTTTTAATTTCTAATTCTTTGAAACTCTAATACAGTCTTATCTTAAGGTT
>NW_007578187.1:344330-348020 GCF_000690725.1 Stegastes partitus
TCTTAAGGACCATGATAATCCATATTTCACATGCCTGCAAACACAGGAGCACAAATCATTCACATGTAAATGCACACATAGGTACAAAAAGAAAGCAAATCATTCAAACCAACAGCAAACAAAGCTTTTGTTCAAAGCGCTGGAAGCTCTCAGCACATTCAGCTTTTGTTCTACTGCGAGTCCTTGACCAGAGAATCTGAGTAACCTTGTACCGCTGTGAGGCTGCAGCCGCTCAGTTATCTAAAGCCACGGCCGGGCCGTGAAAATCCTTGCTCTGTATGTAATCACTGGATTTTTTAAAAATTCACTCAGCATTTTCCCCCTGCAGCAGGAAGTTATCAAGGTCTGTCTGACTAAATGGTTCAGTGTTAATTCTGCAACAGTGGACGAGAAGAGAACGAGTTCAGAGGAATCAAGCAAATTATCGATGTGACAAAAGTGTGACATCCTGTGAAATACTGCTGGTGACATAAACATTAGAATGCGTCGGTTGCACTGAGTGTAAAACTAAATTGAACTCAACATCGCTGCTGAGAGTGTCGTTATAATGACCAACACGCTGCACCAGACTGGAAACCTGAGCTGCCACCTCCTGGGTTTATACCTGCGCCAACTAGTCAATTATATCTGTCCAGAGCTGACCTTTTGGATACACTGTAAAACATTATCACTTCATCTTTTTATCCTCAAAGTTTGTCATAATTAGCATTTATATTCCAGAGTAGTGTCCAAAAAATATGTTTTGTGAGGTTACGGTGACCTCTGACCACAAAAATCTAATCAGGTTCTCATTCTGATTCCTGGATCCTTCTGGATGTTTGCGTCAGATGTAATAAAAACTCCCAGCTGGAGCTTCTGATTTATTGTGTTGACATGAGGAGGAGAGATGTGAGGTCAGTGACCTTTTGATCTTTGTGCCCCAAATCTAATCAGATGATCCTTGAGCACAAATGTAAAGAAATTCCCCCCTTGAGGCGTTCAAGAGAGCTCACAAGGATGGGACAAACAGGTGGGAAAAAAAAGAAAACTCAACGCTTCCAGTCTCATAAAAAGCCTCATTGACATTAATATTTAAATAATCAACAATAATAATCACATTGGGGAAGACCACTGCACTGACATTTTTGACTTTTTGACATGTTATATTTATAATAACAAAATGATTAGAGACAGTGTGTGAATGCTGAAATGAAGCTAATGATATGATAGACAACTAAAAGCATTCATGGATATTTTGACTAAGAAATGAAAGCACAAAATGCATAGAACAAACACAGATTGAAGTCCAAGTGACAAACAAATGTCCATTATCTTTTCATCAATATGCAGAACGTGAGCAGCATCTGATTATGCAAATAAATGACTCGACAAAACCTCCGTCACTTGCAGAAGGTTTCGCGGCCGTCCCAAACAGTGTGTGGACGTCAGCATAAAAAGTTGCTGATTCCATCTCTCAGCTGTTGCCTTTTATCAAGCCAGGTGATCAGTCTGTTTATATTAACGCGAGAAATTCACATTACAAAGCAAACTGTGGCCTCGGTTTGTGACTGAGCAACTCTGGCAGGTATAAATCTGGTGCTGACAGCATTGTTTATTGAACGCTGCTTTATGGATGGCTTACATAAATATGCGCTGGCACCACGTCTGCCTTTGTACAAACCAGTGAAGAAGTTTTTATTCCTGACACACTTTACAGTCCTTTGCTGCATCATCTTAGAAGAGAGAAAATCCATCTGTTTCGTTTACTCTTTGGTTAGTGTTGGTTCTAGTTTGGGGACTCTTGGTGCCGCTCACTGCGTCCTGTATTATTAATGTAGAACAACTGGATCACTTTATAATCACATCACAAACAGAAGGAAGATGACCAATTCATCAAACTGTTTCGTGCGTAAACAAAATTAAATATTGGCCGACAACGTCACGGCAAGTTACGCCAACAGAGTCACGAGGCCGATTGTTTCCTAGATAGCAAGTGAACCTGATGTTTATCTCCTCTTCTGTGGGAGCTGTTTGTTTCACGTTGTTCGATTTACTGTTAGATTATCACCTTTGTCTTTCATTAATCAAGCAGGAATCCTCCCCCTCCTCCTCCTTAGTGTATTTCCTGGCCGGATCCCAAGCGTCCTATATAAGGACTAAACCCCCGGAAACTTGAAAAACGTACAATTTATAGTTTGTTTAAGCTTCATCTGAAGATATCAAACGTTAAAAAGTCTTCCTGTCATCCCAGAGATCTGAACCCAGGACTTAAAAGTCTGCTGACCTTCCTGGTGAGCTAAAACAGAACATGAAGACCGGCGGATCCTGCCGACCTTTCTGACTGCTGGACAGGGGCGATTCGTGCAGGTTGGCGGTGCAGCTAGAAAAAAAAATATCTATGAAAATGGTCCATGACGAAAGCCGATGCCAAGATGCCCACAGCTGCACGCTGGCAGAGTGTCAGTGCCTCTGGCAGGGCTAGAAAAGCCACTGAAGCTCTCTCTTGCCTGAATCATTGAGGAAATCCTGCATAATGGATTTTGAGCCAGATGAAGAGCGTAAGAGACAAACATGGCCTTAGGAGGAAGACGACACTATTGTGCATTTGTGCCATTTGTGTTTAAAAACAAGCTAAACAGACAATTTCAGAAATTATGCATTTAGAATGGATTNCTTCATATAAACCTGATCGGACATGACAGCTGATACAGTTTATTACCTTCCAAAACACCGAGTCGAAGTCGGCCCCGTGGAACTTATCAGGCATCCCAGCTGCAGAGAGTTTCGGGCCGAGCAATGTGACAAATTCTTCAAAGCCGACCTGGCCGTCACCTGATGAAACACACAGAAACGTGTCACCGTATGGCCCATGTGTTGGATTATATACAGCAGAGAGAGAGAGAGGGAGAGAGAGAGGGAGACATACCATCCATGTCAAGTCTTTGGATGATAACCTCCAGCTCCACCTCATTGGGCATGTAGCCCAGTGAACGCATGGCCATCCCCAACTCCTGCTTTGAGATAAAGCCGTTCCCGTCTCTGTCAAATACCTTGAAAGCCTCGCGGATCTCTGCGGAGAGAGAACAAGTACGTTTCTTAAGAGTTATCACTCACACTTTTGCACCCGGTCGACTCAGCCGAACATTTGAAACATGTGAGAGTGTTTGTGTTGAGAGTTTGAAGTCGCTTAAAGCTGTTTATGGAGGAATTCTGAACAGTTACTGTGGGTCAGAGCTTAAAAACTATAATCTGCCTTTTATTTTTTTTTTAGATGTTTGTGTCGTGAGAAGAAGGAGGCGTTGCTGAATATTCACGCTTTGAAAAGTGAAAGCAATTTAAAACTCTTTCTTTCTTGAGCCACGTTCCTTCTCTATAATGAAAATGGTGGTTTGTTTGGAGTAAATCCCGTGTACACTGTCCTGCACTGTTATCTGCTGTTTGAGAAACATCTAAAATCCCATTTTAGAGATTTTAATATGAGACTTGAGTATTAAAAACGGGATTAATGCTTATTGAATTACACACTGGATATGGGAGGCAGAAACTACTGAAAAACTTAGTGATGTTTTAATTGGATTTCTTGAGGAAGACACAAATATAGAAACTAACCGGGCATGAAACAGCATAATTAAACTTCAACCCTGTTGTGTTATCGAAGAGACGAGTCTACAGGTGAATTTTTAACTGACTTACAATAAACAAATGAGTTTC
>NW_007578187.1:348366-378688 GCF_000690725.1 Stegastes partitus
GGTACATATTTGTGGTACACATCAGTTACTAGTACATGTTGTTATATTTCTTAGTAATGTGATTTTTTTTTGTTGAGTATCGAGAAGGAATGCAGAGAAAAAACATGGGGTTGAAAAAGAGCTGGCTGACGTTTTATTTGTTGCTCCAGCCGTTTGTAGAAGTCTTTCCTCTGAGTTTATTGAATACCTGCAGCATTAGACAGCTGGAAGATAAATATGAGTGAGAGAGCTGCACGCTTTAATTACGTATAAAGTTACCTCAACATAGAGATATGATCGGTCACGGTGTAACGGTTTAATTTTACTTCTTTTCACCTTAGACAGAAAGCTGTCAAACACAGACAGCTGCTATTTTGCTGTAAGTCTGATTTGTTTACTGTCAGAAAGTTTAAATGTTTTTCTGACATACAAAGTCTTTGTATGAGGAAGATTTACAGCTGGACATTTGTAGCAGTGGTATTATTGTGTGTGTGGATGCATTTCATAAATGTATATGGCAAAGGGAAGCAAAGGATGAATGAAAACATTTTATTGTACCACAGGCTGCTGTAGTTTGATAAATTAGCATCATACACTGACAAAATATCCATCCTTTTATTATCTATACACCGCCTTAACCTCACTAGGGTCACGGGGGGCTGGAGCCTATCCCAGCTGACTCAGGGTGAAGGCAGGAGACACCCTGGACAGGTCACCAGTCTATCACAGAGCTACACTTGGAGACAGACAACCAAGCACACTCACATTCACACCTACGGACAATTTAGAATCACCAATTAACCTCAACATGATTTTGGACTGTGTGGGAGGAAGTCAGAGAACTCGGAGAGAACCCACGCTGCACGGGGAGAACATGCAAACTCCCGCAGAAAGATCCCGGGTGTCCTCATTGGGGCGCGAACCGGCGACCTTGTAGCTGCGAGGCAACGGTGCTAACCAACGACCCACCTTGCAGCCCTATTGACAGAATATTCAGTACTCAAATCATGACTAAAAGATGGATTTTTTGCCTGTGCTTGAACTTTCTCCCCTCAAATGCTCTGTAGCATTTCTTTAAATGAGCTACTATGAATGGTAGTCACCCATATTACTGAATTTTACCTGTATGTGTACATTGGAAGGTGAGCAACATTGATTGCATATATTTCCCTGATAACCCAGCAGTAGCTCAGAGACAGTTCCACCACCAAATGAAGGGCTCATCCGGGATTTGAACCCGGGACCTCTCGCACCCAAAGCAAGAATCATACCCCCAGACCAACGAGCCACACAATTAGCTGTAAAATGACGANGATGGATGTCTGTGTTCTCTTTATGAGTTGTGTAGCTGAGAGGGTTTGCTGCATTGTTCAGCCATTTGCTCCCAAAATTAGACTTATAACCACCGACAAGTCAATCAATATCTCATTGCCGCTAAGATTTAAATAGAAACAGATTGTTGGGACGTGTGTATTTGTAATTTTTAGGGCTCTTCTCCAGCTTGAGAAGTTATTACGAATTTGCTGGGAAAGTTCCATCTTGCCAGACGTGTCTGTCCACAACTCGAATACCTCGCATTTAGTCTTGCATAGCTAGATCTATGTTAAACTTGCTTTAGTCTTTTTTTGGCCTTTTTGCCTTTATTAGACAGGACAGTCGAGAGAAAGTCAGGAAAGTAGGGGAAGAGAATGGGGGAAGGGGTTGCAGCAAAGCGGGATTCGAACCCACATACCTACATCGGGGACGACAGCCCCTGTACATGGGTCACCAACTCAACTAGGTGAGCTTATAGCGACGCCCAAACTTGCTTTAGTCTTTGCAGTGCAGGTAAAAGTGTTGTATTTATCATTAACTAGTTAGTATCTGTGAAGATTCTCAGTCATCCAGGTCATGGTTATTCTCGTAGTTTAATCGTAGCAACTGGACTTGCTTGAGTTTCTTGAAGCTGAAACTCAGGTGTTAATGGCTCCTAAAGAATATAAGTATCTCCCAACTCGTCAGTCAGAACTGATGAAGCCTCTTGGATGAGAGGTGGAACGTCTTCAAGGAACTCAAGCAAGTCCAGTTGCTATACGATTAAACAGAGAATATCTTTGATGCACTTTCGACCTACTGCTTTTTTTTTTGCCATCCTTCTAGACGATACTCTTTATAACCAGTGCATCCTTCCAGGAGATAATACCATACTGCTGATAAACAAGAAGATAACTGGGCAGCTCTTCTGCATTATTGCTATGCTCTGGAGCAGATACTGTAAAATGTTAGGGATTCACAGCAAACACACGCTGCCTCTTAAACAAAAAAACAGTGTTGTTCTTGAGGAAAGTCATCCGCTATGCACCGCAAACCGCTGAGCGAGGCCGACTGTGATTGTCCAGATCACTGCAGAAAGCCCTCTTCACCTTCAGCAACAATCATGACATCCAGCAATACGATAATAGCACCGATACAGCGGGAGGTAGATGGAGAGGTCTCTGTGCTCCACATGGAACTGAAGGGAACAACAGGCTGTCCACAGTTACTGCACATCAACAGCAACATAAATTCACACTATTCACACAAGGCTTCTTCTCGTATTTCTCGTATGTGTCAAATCTAGATGATGTTTTGGTGAATCCCTACAGGATCTGGTGTACAGTCGTGACTCGATGATCCGACACTAAATGTAAAACCTTCGTTTATGTCGGATAGCAAGGCTGTCGGATTGTCAAGATGGAAGTCGAGATACAAGGAGGGCTTGATGCTGGAAGGCTCATTTGTTGTTAATTATTGCTCATAGTTGTTATAATAACTAGTAGGGCTGGTCCCAATAGCACTTTCTGGGCTCTGGATATTCCAATTAATGATGAATATCAGAATATTCAGCGCTGTCGGGGGACACTTCCACCCCGGGGGAGCGCTCTGACGGGGTGGAAGTGGCCGGAACGCATAGGCAGTACTTGGCTGCTGATGCCAGTTTAGGATAGCGCTGCCGCCACCATCCATGTTTACTTCCGTAAACACTGAGCACGCTCGCTGCATGTGACGTCGTCGTGTCCTCTTCTGTGCATTTGGGACACTTTTGGGTCGTATGAAGTTCACACAGCAGATCACATACAAGTTGCATTTAATTGGAAATGTGAACGAACTCGCAAAAAAATCGGATTTCCCCAAAAAATCTGAATGTAGCATCAAGTCCTGCAGTCTGAACGTAGCCAATCTGTCAGATTGTTAAGTCAGATGATACGGCGTTATCCTTACGTGTGACATAAAATGTCATGTCGGAGTCGGAATCCAAGGCTGCCGCTATGTTAAGGCGGTTTTTAATGGGTTCTGTTCATTTTTCCTATCGATTGTCGAGTCACGACTGTATTTTCATGTGTCCATTTGCAATCAGTAACTGAATCTCAACATACGTCAGCAAAAGGAGGCTCAAGTCTTCCCACACTGGGATCAAACAGCTTGTTTTACGTCATTCCAAGACGTAGCCAATTGCTGGGATGAAAGAGATGTAAATAAAGGAGTTTCTTTAATAGAAAAAAAAATCTTACATTAGGCTCCTTTCATGTCCAGAGATGACAGAATACAAAGAGAGTCGCCTCCCCTAATTGACGTGTGTTACCTAAATTAAGACAAATTAGGGTCGGTACCAGTTAGTTGTTTAATTCAGACCTTCAGAATGAATCAGATGGAAAATGGGTTTTACATTATTCATTTTTTAAAGAAAAAAAATCCTCCACATGTGGATGATTGTCTCAGTTTACTTTTTAATCGTCCACATTTGGGATGTTGCTTCATATTTTAAGCAAAAATAGTAATTAAAAAAAGCTTATTATTCAAAATTATGCAACAACTAATCAGCTTAAATGCATGTTAATATAATACGATGGACAAAATACTGTTCATACCATTATTTTTAATAACATCGTCTTCACTGTAATTTATTTATCAGTTCATTTATCCTGTCTGTCTTTTGTATAGATGATTCATTCATTCAGTTATTGGTCTATCGGCTATATTAAATTGTGAGTGGAGGGAGAAGCATGTTAATTAATGCATTTGAAGGCTGCAGCTCTACGTTTAGTCTGAGCATCAACGATATTCTGGCCTAAAGCTCCGGCCTTTGAGTAGCCAAACGTTCCCATATGCGTCCAAACCTTTCCAACGTAGCTATAAACGACTGCATGATCAAATGTGTGGGTCCATCACCAGGCCTGTGGCTGCTTGTACTCCCCCCGGGGCGCTAATGGTTCACTCCACGCACAATCGCAGAACACAGAGAGGGACAATTAGAATATTGAGCGATTTTTTAAAAAATTATTTTCGTTCACAAATCTAATTCTGAGTCAAAAAAAAAAACCCCAAACATGAATAATAATTTCAGAAAAGTTTCAAACCCATTTTTCGCTTCATTTATTTTGACAGCGCGACGAGAACAACGAGCTGCAAAGCGTCACCGGAACCATTCAGGAACACAGTTTTCTTTATCAAAAGGCTGCTCGCTGAAAATTGGTTGGAGGATAAAAATAATTCGCTGGGAGATGAGTCAGACTCTTTTCATTAAATAAGAGCCCGTCCCAGGTGGTTACATCAATAGTCGTATGATGACACCCATGACAACCTTCTTCTGCGGTAATAAAAGGGAGGAAGGAAACCCACATGTGAACCATATTAACCAGCAGCTACAGCTGAGCGAACTCTATTAATGTGCTCTCAACGGAACAAAAATAGCTCCATACATAATCTAAATACTCTTAAAATAGTGCAAAATTGCAAATAATAGGGCAATGACTGCAGTTTTACCACCATTTTTGGCTACACTAGACCAAAAAAACTCATCTTGTGGGTGACTAAAAACCCCAAAACACACACACACATATATATATATATAAGTGGAATTTATAGGTTCAAAGAGGGCTAGACTTTTCAATTCAGCAAGCAAACAATGAATCAATTTACTTGGACCCTGCAGACTTTGCTGCATTGGCCAACGCGCTGACAAAGTGCAGTTTGAACCCATTATTGAACGCCTCATTTAAACACACCTTAGCCGGCTTCGTGCAAAGAACAGCTCTCTGCAAAGTAATTACAAAACTGTCTGTTTATGCAGTGCAAATGCAGGTACGGGCGTCAAAGTACGCACACTTTCTTAGTCAAAAAAAACATAACACGATGCCGCAAGACGTGGTGCACGATCCTCTGTTGTCTCCTAATAAGACGTGCACGCGTTAAAAAATAGAAGTCATTTCATCATCCCACGCGGCTTCGCTTCACTCTTTTATATCGCAGATTTATGGCGTATTCATGTTACTACATCTACACAAACACCGCACGCGCTCACTACGCAGGGTGAGGACGTGCTGCTTCGAGCCCTGCAGCTAAAACAACTCCTGCTGTCAGAAAGCACTTGAAATCTCTACCTGCAGCTCTTTGTAGGCTGAGCTGAAACCACGTGAGCTGTTCCTTTCGAGGGGGGAAAATTACAAACAATCAGAGGTTTGATGAGAGCGGTTGTTGCCACCGTGAATGACCAAAATCTAAATGATGTATTACCCCCAAACAGATTTGACTTCAGCTCGTGTCTGTTGCTGTAAGAGTTTATTGTGTCTGCCTTTGTTCTTTATTGTCTTTGGCTTTACCGCGCGGCGTTCTATTATTCAGGGAGCTGCCTGTCTTTGACAGATTTCTCAGGGTTTTTAGAATAAAATATTGGAGGAGTGGAGTTAAAAAAACAAACACTCTGCTGCTGTTTGGCGGCGTTAGGTCTTGTTAACTCTGCTCACGATGTGTTGACACCTCCTCCGCTGAGACGGATGCATCGCTGTGTGATATTAGGTCAATACCTTCAATTTATTTGGCCCTTCTTAAGTCGACCTACATGAAGAACTCGACCCGCCGCTCGGTGACATTGAAGGATTAATAGCCAACATGCAACTGCGCAGTTAAGGTTTCACGAGTTAATATTTGCTTTGTGTCTTAAGTGTTTCCCATCTCGGGATGATGATGATGTGGATGAAATAGGGCTGTTGTCGGGGGACGGACAAGGGGAGAGTAAGGACACAGGCTCATAATTAACATCTTGTAAGAGTGTTTGTTTGAAACGGTGAATCTCTCTCTCGACGGCTGCATCAGTAATGACCAGACATTTGTCTTTGACCACAGAGGAAGCCACATTACGGGGCTTCTCCAGGCTTGGAATGAGCCTTTAGAGGAGGTGGGCTATAAAGACAATGAGCCTGTGTTACTTTATTGGACAGAAATCTGTGATTTAATGTTATTTCTACCCATTTCATAAACAAAAACATGTCTGATTGAGTCAATAAAACCCCAATTAGCACATACGCTGGTGAGTTTTCCTCGCCGCTCGCTAAAACCTCTCCTGGGGAAGCGCCAGAAACTTATTTATCAAGGAGAAACCCTGCGTTAAACAAACTACGACACAGAAAATGATGCATCGACTGTAGTTCTTGGTTTGTAGTGAAGTCAAAAACACCAATAAAGACAAGAGGACAGGAGTGACTCATTCATACAGAGAGCTCCTTCGACCGCAGCGAATCAAACATAACTCAGCTGTAACACATACAGCTGTGTGCTTAACAATATTGCTGCGAAAGGCACTCCATCTGTAAGCACAATACAAGTCAGCTTTGCATACAAAGTGCGAGACGCTCTACACTCCACTACAATGCTCCACGTCTGGGGGATTCTCCTGCTGGCTGCGATCTATAAATATTGTTCACATCCTCTGTCAGAGATGCACCGAGGAGTGATAAAAGCTCGCCGAGACCTCCAAGAGTACAACTGCGGGGAAGTCATGACTGCTGAGCCGTAAAACGAGAGTCTTATCTGCGTCGACACATGTGTAGTTAAAGTGTCTGTCAGTTTACTGTAAGTTACGGCCTGCGTTTTAGTAATTGTAGTACAAGGGAAGCACGATACTTCAGCATGAAGATAGTTGATCCTGGTTGTCTATACATGCTGTCTAGCATTTTTCTAACATATTTAAAGCCCAAAAACATGACTTGACATGTGTATTATACGTACAAACAGCTGATCAGACGTGCTGTACGCATTTAAGAGTGAACCAGTTCAGCAAAACGGATCAATTTCGATGCACCGTAGTCGAAGTATCACGGGAGATCCCAGTTGTTCGTGCGTAATCTGTTGAAATTGGCCCTATACCTGTGGTTTTAATATAGCGCTCATTAAACGGGGAGACACTTGGCACAGCGTAACGCCCACATAAACATTCCGCCAAACAGTGTTTCGCAGGATAAATACACACATCAGTGTTTGACGGGCGCGTAGACGAACGTGATCATTATACTAATTGCTGTTTTTCACACAACGCAACCCGAACGGCTTATTTGTGTTGAATTAATGGGCTTTTCGTCCCTCACGTGTACGCAAGATGAAGTCATAACAGAGAGAGCACCTCACAACTCAGCGCTCAAGGTTAGGATGTTAAAAGATTGCGTAATTAAGACTTAAATTAATCAGGTTTGGAGGGGAGAGCTTTAGAAGCCTGAGCATGTGACGCTTTTACTGTACTAATGGTTTGAACACATTTCGGGGGGTTTATGACAAGTGCATGGCACAAGGGTAAAGGAAAGGGCAGGAAGCGTCGCCGCTGACCCCGGCACACCTAAGCAACCATCTGTTCCAAAAGCATCGCCTGGAAACTGCAGATCCATTAACAACTGTGAGTACTTAATCAGCCTCAGCCACTATAGACAATGTCCTCTGCATTCAGCGCAGTCTGTAATCCTCACTGTCGTCTCTGCCAACGCATGAATCATACAGTTTTCGGGAAACAGTGAAGCCAATGTCTAACTTTACGAGGGTCAGCGTCGTGCACATATGACGCAAATTGAATGTCAGCTTTCGTGTGATCTTGAGATGATCACACATCATCTCTATAGAGCATTGGGCTATTTAATATTTATTGGTTGATTATATGCATTTAATTTAAGCATCAACTGAGCCGATAAATAATTCAGCGCCACGAGTCTGTTCTTAAACGAACAGTGTCTCCCAATTACTTTCAGTGCTCCAATTTATTTGTTTTCTTCTTTAACTTTTAAATTAGTTTTTTTTTTAAATAGAGAAGGCACCAATGCACACATCAAGAGCATCTATTGAAGTCCTTGAAGAGATTAGAAAAAAAAGAAAGTGTCATTCATGTTCTCTGGTTAACCCTTTTGAACCTTAAACCCCAACAATAGATTTGAAACGCATTTATCAGAGACAGAACATTTGAACTACACTGAACAACTCAGAAAAATGACCCAAATCCAAGTTTAAAATCATGATATTCCAACAAAATAGCTTTATCCTACATGTTATTGTACTTAATGCATGTTTTTTTTTGCCCAAAATAAATCCTTTGCATGAGCTAGACTCCAGAAACTTCAGTGCAGTTTGGAGCCATGACCGAGTTTCCAGGTGGACTGCAGGCTGTGTTTCACCAGAGCAAAGAGAAGTATTGAAACAAATGAAAAATGTAAGTCATAAATATCGTATGGAGGCTCTATAGTAGACTCTATAATATCGAGAATCATCCTTTTCCCTCCAGTATTGGGAACAGCTGTGGGCAATTCTACATATTGATTCCATTTTTTTCAATTATTGGAAGGTAAACATAGAAACACAACTTTCATTTCTCCTTTTTCATGCTTTATGGCTTTATCACTGAGTCACACTGCACTCCTCTCCTTCTGCTGTTTCCATAGAGGTCATATATTGCACTTTAGATTGCAGTGAAAAATGGCAGGAGCAAAGAGCCCAACAGCTGCTAGGAATTCAGAGGTTTAAAAACCAGATTTGCCAGTCGGTTCAATGCCTCCGAACACGGCCGCTCAAACAGCATCTAGTGGCCGTTTGAGAAACTGCAGCTTGGGGCGCTTCTGCATCGGATTCTGCCCCAAAGCAAACTTGCTTGGCTAATTTGAGCCGTTTTACATTAAGCTAATGTCTTAACATTAGAGGAAATTGATTTCTAGGAATAAATAAATTAACAGCTGCTGGAAAACTTGGGACTGTTATGCCTCTTTCTGTGTTACTGTGGACAATCCATCTCCCAGACACAGACCTACTAACACCACACTTTACCTCTTGACTCAGGGGTCAGCTCGCAGACATTAACTAATGGAGGGTTGTTGCTGAGAAAACGTAATTTAGCTCATCGACACTTGCAGCTGAGGCTGAACTCTTCGGTCTGTGCATGCGGTGCAGCTTGTTTCCTGTACCGTCCGTTGTGCGATGCGTCTCTTTGCACAGGATGCAAGGTCCTTCTGTCCTTGCATTGTGTTTGTCAGTGTGTACTCCAAAATGGTAGTCAGCTCAATGTCACGTTGAGAAAACTCCCATTGATTTGAGGTCGCAACTTATTGTCTCGTCTGTTATAACCAAGTTTGAGTAAGCTTGAGGCAAGTGGATGTATTTGGGGAGTTGAGGTAACTATCAAATCATTTCCTTCAAGACATAATAGAACAATAACTCAGGAGGCAAAATACTGGTATTAGCAGCACGACAGATTATTGACGTTTCTGTAAGACTCTCCGATTTATTACGATTCTAAACATGTCAGGTTGCACTGGGGATATATATGCACCTTGCATGGAAGAAGCTATTACCATAAATATGATTAGGGAGAGTAATTACATGAGTTGAGCAATCAGGGAACTTCTGCCCTGCAGTAATTAAAGATTTTGTGGATGAAACAATATTTATAGCCTGATTTTCAGACCTCTCCTGTTCGTAGAGCAACAACACTCATGCAGACAGCGCTGCAGCTCCGCCGTCGTGTGTCAAGGTGGCAGCAGTGTTGAAGGCGAAGTGGGAGGTTGTTGATCCTCAGACTGGCTGTGGATGTGTAAATGGCAGAGGTTAATGTGAAACTCTCTTATCTCCCTCAACAACTACCAGCAAAGTGCTCTTTAGCTGCCAGTGGAGCTGCTCGGTGACAAGAAAAGGTAGAGCGCTGTTTACTCTGAGGTGTGAGGCCACGCAAATGCAGCGCCGCATTACGTGCTCAGTGAATCCTCCTCAGGTGGATGCACTCACGGCCGAGCGCTCCGTCTCGCTATGTTCCGAATATTTAATGACTCTCAATTAGTAAAAGTACAATTTGAAAAGACCATCACCTGAAAAGGCTCCATACCAACACCGGAGGTGCAGCTCCTCTCCCGACACACAACAATCCTTTACTGTTGTTCTAATTCTTGCTTTTCCACTGCCAACCTTTTAATTAAATTTACGTCGTCATCGCAGATAGTGGCTTTTCAATGTCAAATGAGCGGCTCAAAGCAAGGGCAGGCAGCCACTTGTGGGCCTGGGCAACCTGCAGACAGAAGAAGGGGAAATGGAATTCCCTTTGCATAAAAGACTTGGTGATATCAAATCTGATCTGACTTATCTCTTTATTGTAGTCTGCCTGGATTTGTTCCAAACCGCTGCCAGCTGTGCTTTCTCATTGTGAGGACCATTTGCCAAAACAAAATAAAAAAACCCTTCCATTCCCAACAGCTATGCAATGCAGTTACAATAGCAAGAGTGAATTTAATGCTTCAGTGGGTCTTTTAGTTGGTGTATGAGAAAAACACTGGTGGTCATTTTTTTTTAGCAATTAATGACAAAATGCAGGACGCCAGAGATGAGAGGATGTAATTTACGGCTCAAAATGAATCCATCTTTCATCGCATTGATGGGTTTTTATCTGCCTTAGATTCTCTAGAAATAGTCTTGTAACTCTTAATTTTATATTCATTAATTTGCCATTCATCACAGCATCTTTTGTCCAAGTGAAGCGTCTTCTCTGTTGGGCAAAATGTGAAGTCTCGCTGACTCTTCAGTCTTGGCTCTTAGCTCAGGCACAATGGGCTCACAGTGGAAGTGAAATCAGGTGCAATTAAGCCTCGTGGATAAAACCAGCAGGTGTTGTATGAAAATGTGCCATGAACTTGGGATGTGCAGTGAACTGTAAGCTGCAATTATTGAGCATTATTGGACGTTTTTAGCAGAGGAAGCCACAATAATTCAACAATAAATCTGTACAGTCATTTGAAGCAAAAATCAGAAGCAGCAACATAAAAACAGATAAAAAGATAAAACCACAGCTTGTCAATGCCTCCACCAAATTTAAATCAACTGATCATAACGTAGAGAACCTGTACTAGTGAACATTTCACACACAGTCAGTTTCTTGCACAGTCAGATTTGAAGAAAAAGGAAAAAGCAGCGACAGGAGCTCTCCAGGGTCCTGAACTGGTTTTTTCTTAAAAGCCAAATTCTGTTCCAACAGCTGATCATTTCACAGATTATAAGCACAATGTAAGCGAACCAAACAATCGAGTCTCACCTTCCACCTCATCCTCAGGCAGGTTAACAGGGGTCCGGTAGGAGAGGACATCTGGAATAGTGCAAAGTCCCTTGTACATGAACCTGGTGGTCACAGCACGCACTGGCATTTCTGCGAGGGAAAAGCAACAACTGTGTCGCGATCTTCATATAGCCAAGCTCTCCGGAGTTTTTTTTTTTTTTTTTTTTTGGCAGACCCTTTCCTACTGTCCTTGATATTTTAGATAAAATCTCAAGCACATGAAACAGGGAAACCCCCCACCTTTTTTTTTTTCTTTCTTTCCCTCGCAAAGTTCAACCCTCTCGCTGCGTTATTGTGCGCCGCGCGTTAAACCAAGAATGCAGATTGTAAATCGCCTTTGGATTCAATGCATAGCCTGAAGCAACCTACTGTAAGCAAGATATGAAGCAAATAGGCGATGCCATTTCATCCAAAAATGACACGTAAAACTTTTACTTCATAGCCTGTTGAGCAAAGCTCGAGGAACGTTTTTGGGCATCGAGAATGCCTTTTAAATCTCCATTCAGATATTTAGCTCGTATCAAAAAAAAAAAAAAAAATCCACGTCCAGTCAATGGCATGGACAGGCTACTTTGTCATCCTAATGTAAAATCCTGCACTGGAATCATAAAGAAAGATGTTAGATTAATTACAAAAATCAGTGCGCAATTCTGATTCCTACAACGCGTCTTTCAATTCCCGATATAGTCTGCCTCACTTTTCTTTCCCGTTTCGGCATCTTCTTAAAAAAAAAAAAAAAAAAATCGATGACACCAGATAAAGCAGCAGCAGCAGTAGCAGCAGTAGCAGCAGTGTCGAGCTGATCCTATCCGGTAACCGAGGTAGGAACCAAATCTGGTGACATATTTTTGTAATTTTTTCTTTTTTTTTTCCTGGAGAGCAGCTTCAAGGGAATCCTGGGTGACCCCCTCTCATCTGATACAGACACGCTGTATGAGGCAGTGATGCTCCTCTCTGTCTCCAGCTGTCTGCCACACACACACACACACACACACACACACACACACACACACACACACACTATTGCTGCCTCCTCCTCCTCCTCCTCCGTCTGTAAGCATCTCCTACCTGAACCTGTAATGTGATTATCTTGATTTTTTTTGCACTCCAACAGTCTGATATTGAATAATAACACAACATACAGGTGTGCATGTTTAGCAAATGTGA
This sequence comes from Stegastes partitus, assembly GCF_000690725.1. Lineage (NCBI taxonomy): Eukaryota > Metazoa > Chordata > Actinopteri > Pomacentridae > Stegastes > Stegastes partitus. The sequence goes on from NW_007578187.1 coordinate 360,872, forward strand.
GAATATAGCAACAAGTGAAGCAGTCGAGGCAGGCAGGAGGCTAAATGGAAGCTGAGGGGGGCTGAAAATTGAATTAAGCCTCATGGTCCTGAAGCTGCATCTATTAATCGATATGTTGTCGATTATTAAATTAATTGCCATCAAAAAAAAAAAAAAATTCTCTGATTCCAGCTTCTTAAATGTGAATATTTGATGTCTGAGTATCTTTGGATTAACGTGAAAAATAAAACAACACATTTGAGGACATCATGTTGGACTTTGGGCAACACTAATCGACATTTTTTTCACAATTTTTGACTATTAACAGACCAAACAGGTCGATTCATTGAGAAAATAATCAACAGATTAATCGACAGTGAAAGCAATTGTTATTTGCAGCTCTGCTTGACTCAGTAAGCTACTAATCTTAGCTCATTTCAGGTATTCAATCAACAGTTTAATCGCCTAATCAAGCGTGAATGCAGTTAAAGGTAGAATATAAAGAAGAATTACCGTCAAACAAATGGTCAATAGTAAGCCAGTCAAATAATTAGGCTAAATGAATCGCTTTCTTTATTGGAGGGCTTTTCCTATTTAAAGTTAGGCGAGAAGTTTAGTGCAGCAGCTGCATAGTAAAAACTAAATGATCAGCCAGTTTGCTTGGATTAGTACAGTGGAATGAGTTTGGCTTCAAAAGGTAACAAAAACTGTCCAATAGCACCTTTAAAGCTTAATAATTCCTCCTGTAATTGGCCCCAAGTCATTGCTTGCAACCAAGAAAGAGTCCTGCACACGACCCTTCATAAAAAACTGTTTTACATGTTTGTGCAGAAGCTTGTTTTGCACGTATTAAACAAATATGTAAATTAGATCAGTAGGTTAGGACGTGTGTCTATGTAGAGTCTAAAGTAACCAGATCAGTTCATCCAGGCAAAGGGGATAGTTTGGAATCCTTTTTGGAATTTGTTTTACATTATTTATGCAGGGCTGCAAGGTGGAGCGGTGGTTAGCACTGTTGCCTCTATAGAAGGTCGCTGGTTTGCATCCCGGTGAGGACACCCGGAATCTTTCTGCGTGGAGTCTCCATGTTCTCCCCGTGCAGCGTGGGTTCTCTCCGGGTTCTCCGGCTTCCTCCCACACAGTCCAAAAACATGGTGAGGTTAATTGGTGATTCTAAATTGTCCGTAGGTGTGAATGTGAGTGTGCTTGGTTGTCTGTCTCTAAGTGTAGCCCTGTGATAGACTGGCGACCTGTCCAGGTGAACCTGCCTTCACCCTGAGTCAGCTGGGATAGACTCCAGCGACCCTAGTGAGGATTAAGCGGTGTATAGATGATGGATGGATGGATGGATTATTTATGCTTTTTACTGAAACTAGATGGAAAGTTTGATACAACCTTTGTATAGTAAATATAAAACTGTCAGCCGGCAGCCGGTTTGCTTGGTTTACAGGAATATAAGCGCGGCTCATTCGAAAACATATCAAAATCCTCCTTCCACCACTGTTATTGCTGCCAGTTATATCCATAGTGTCCTCTGGTGTTGCAGCAACCTTGCAGTAACACTAAAGGCACAAAGGATGCACCTTTGTAGTCTCCAGAGTCACTGCTTGCAGCCTAAAAAGATACTGCACATGACCCTCCCTAAAACCACAGTGTGCCATTTTTGCACTAAGTTAAACAAACATGTTAATCAGTGAGCTTTAGAGGAACAGACAGGAAGGTACCAGGTTGGTGCATGTGTCCATAAAGAGTTTTTCTCTGGCAGAAATATACTTCATCCCAGCACTCCATCAAAAAAAAAGCATGTGGGATTTGTTTCTATGACAACATATCACCACCATAACTGCCATCACATGTTAGAGCAGACTGTCTTCTGAGGGGGGAGCTCCACCCAAGACGTTCGCTAAAACACCCAAAGTGACTTTGGGCTCCAAAAAAAATCACGTCATTGCACTTTTGCTCCGCTCTGCATCAGCCCAATGTAACCTGCCAGGACACGACTTCATATGCAAATTCCAGGCACATATCAAGTGTGGCACAGTGACGGGCTCTGTGTGATCGTCCAAGGTGACAATCGCGCCAGCCAGTACGTGCAGATGGCACGGGTGGCATTTCAAACGCCCGGTACGGCTTCAAATACAGAACCTGGAAATGTCACCACCATGGACTCCACCCAACCCGCCCAGAGTTTCAGCGATCCCTTCCGCTGTGCTGCTCTGTTTGATGAGAACGTGAAGAGTCGCTCTGGAGACCAATAACGGAGATTCACGCTCGGATCTCAAGACTACAGACATTTACTGCAAGACAGAGGATCTCTATTCATGGAGATTGTGTCGCTTATGGTGGCAACTAACCCCAGAGTCTCCTCACTGGAGAACGATGTTGGCACTCGTGAAAAAAAAATGCTAAGTGGACCCTGATTCTTTGCTGTTTCCTCCTGCTTTCAGTCTTTATGCTAAGCTAAGCTAACCAGCTTCAAGTTTGCCCTGCATACAAAAGAGTGATATCAATCTTCGAGCAGGAGCAGAGTAGCTTCGTTCCCGTCAGTGTCACAGAGAAAAATACACTTAAGGTGCAAAAAAATATGCTCTAGGCTGTGTTTAGTTTGTGTCTGGTAGTAGCCCTGACAGCTTGATTGATGAAAACAATGTGTGTTCCATCAGACGTTTGCAAAATGGACATCTGAAAAAAAAAAAAAGGCAAAGCAAATCAGCGTGTTCCCCCAAAATGTCAAACTGTCCCTTTAAAACTCTGAGTCGGAGCTTATCGGCGTACAAAATGGCCTCAGCTCCTGACAGCAAGTTGACTGCGGCATAAAGTACTTATCAATGCTGGTCAAACAAATTTTTTCAGAGTCTTCTTACGGCTGAGGATTTATAGAAGATAGTATATGAGCTTTATAACTTTTTTGCAAAGACCGGCAATGGGATTCGGGGAAAGTTTGTATTTGCTTTCGACAAAAATCTCCCCTCTGGAAATGTGCAAACCTGCAGAAAAGGCTACAGGCAGAACGGTTGTTTGTTTAATCCTGAAACAGAACAACACACGCCCACGTTCTTTTTTCCCCCTCTTCATTCAGAAGCAGCTGTATGAATCAGTGAAATATTATGAACGCTCATTACATCCAAATCAGCAAACCCTCAGCAAACATCTACAGCTCAAACATCTACAGTTGCCTGCGTCGTCTTGCATGATGATGCCCTGCGTTAGTATCTTTCCGGCCTGGTTCACACCAGATAAGCGCAGCGTGTGGTTCCACTGGTTGGTTCTTCAAGGGTTTACAGGACTGACAGGTCTATTCCCCTCTGAATGTGAAGGGATTGTCTCTCTCTGCTGCACCTGAGCCGCCCGCTGGCTCTGTGCTCAGACAAGTAAACTTCTTACAACCTGAATACCAGACTTTGTTCTGGGCACACAATATGAGGGATGTGTCAGATTCCTTATTAGAAAACCTCGAAGTGAACTGTAGCGTAGATCTATAATTACTTTGTATTCGTAAAACACCCAAATTTCCTAAACTCAAGAGAAGCTTGAGAAGTCTCTGTGAGTTCCAATCAAAGCCCTCACACATAAACCAGCCAGTATATTTCACGAGATAAGTTTGCGAGACTCGACTGCGCATTGCAGTGGGCGCTCGTGTGGTTTGCAGATAGAAATAGAAGGCTAATAAATGCCCCAGAGGGTTAAAAAAGAAATCAGGCAGCTGTGGTGTTCATCCAGTGGGGGATCACAGACAGGAAGGTCAGCTCAGCCCGGGGGCTTCCACCAGTGGAAAGCACCTGACTTGTCATCCATCCCATCATCATTAAATAAAACGTCCGGGATGTTCTCTGCAGAGGCAACGGACCCGAAAGAAGGAGGTGAGAGACGTCCAAGAAGTCACGGTGGAAACATTCAGTGCTGGAGGAAATCTTTGAATTCCCCCAAAACTGACTGAAGCCCCTAAAAAACACAGCTGGACCCCCAGAGGACCGGTTTTTTATTCAGCATATACAGTACATCATGAAATTTCTTACACATACCCACCGGTATTGACAGACAGTATGTGGGAACACATCTTACAGATTGCATCAGATAAGACCAACATGCACGTGGATGTCATATTGCATCAGCTGGTAATTTCAGCAACACAGGGTCTGAAAGATTTGCAGTCATTCCTCGCTTGGCACCTGCTGAAACTCTTTATTTTTTCTTTTCCATTTTTCTGATAACATTCTAGTCCATGTTGTGTTTGCTAAAACTTTCGAATGAAGTGAAGACAACGATGTAGAAGCACCGATGGATCTCGGTAGTGATCACCAACAAGTGCAGGTGTGTTCTGTTTGTTGTTTGTTGTTTGGGCTCCTTGCACAGATAAAAAATATGATTTCAACCCCAAAAATTACAATGCAGGTCTCCAACATAAAACACAGTGTAGCATTGGTGCAAAATTAAAATACTAACAGTGTCAAAAATGACCAATGGATTTAAATTTTTGGTGTTAAGACCATTTTTTACCCATGCATGGATCTCTGAAACAAACTGGTGTATAATAGTTGGAAATGCTTGTTTTGGAATATTTTGAGAGTATCAAATATTAGCTTGTGTCTCACATTTAATTAAATCTCTTTTGTTTGTATTTGTGGTTGTGATGCAGGTCAGTAATGGGACACGCTGTAATGAAAACATGGTTAGAAATAGCTGCCGCACTTTCTTTCAACACACTTTTAATACAATTGTGGTGCTCAAAAGTTCTGAGCAACACTGTCTCTGCATTTAAGTGTCTGTTGGCGGTTTCACAATTAAAACTCTCATACAGGCGACCTCGTGGTGACACATTTTGACTTGAGTGGCAAAGATTTGTTTCCCAGAGGTTTAGAGAAGAGCAACAGCGGCAAAGCAGGCTACAGCAGCTCCTAGTATCATGAAACGACTGGAAATAAAACTAAAGAAGCGTTCAAGCAAAGTTTCTGATGCTCCAGATTAAAAGCAAAATTTGATGTTCAGTGGATGGATTAGTTTAAAAAAAAACAAAAAAAACAAAAACCCCAAAACCTCATGAACATATTGTCAGTGTTTGTGTAATTACTCTCGCCACCAGAAGGGGGAGACAAAACCTCCACACAGCAGGTTTAAACAGAAAAAGTTAGCCTCCTTATTCCGAGGCTACCACACAACTGAGACTCGTATTTCTATGGCCGCTGACATCATAACAAAAAAGTAAAGCTGCCTCATCACTTGTGGGGTTTTTGGAGCAAGCAGTGAGGAAAATGAGTCATTTTCATTTGCTCAAAGAAACTTTGCTGAGTGTCACTGGTTAGTCATCAGAGGGAATGCCCTCTTACTAAACTGCAGCCTCATAGCTCCGCTGTGTGCTATTTGATTCAGGGAGTTTTTATTTTATTTATTAAAGGCTTTATTTTCTTTGTAGAGAAATCCCCCATGTCTGTTGAATATTTCCAAAAGGAAACAGTCATTTCCCGGTGGAGTGAACAGAGCAGTCTGACAGAGTTGCTTAGTCTGTGTTTTTCAGTTTTAAAACGGTATTAAGTTTAACTGAATTGATTTGCACATTAGTCCTGTTTAAGGTTGAAAGAACTAGACAGCTTTGGGCAACAGATGAAGGAAGATGTGTCCAAAGTGTGACTTAGTCTGGTGTCACATTGTCAGACCTGCTTCCACAGCGCTGTGTCAGTGCTGCAGAATGGTCTGACTGCAACTCATTATCATTTCGTTATTGGGGGGAAACACTCTAACTTGCTTGTTTTCCTATACATCAATCATACTCATGTTGGGATGGAGCTAAGCCCAGGACGCAGTGATGGTGCCCCTGCAACATAGGCTACGTTCAGACAGCAGGTTAAAGTGACCAGAATCAGATTTTTTTTGCGCCTATGCAACCTGTATCTGATCTTTTCATGACAGTCTGAACAACACAGATCGGATTTTTTCAAATGCGACCCAGGCCACTTGAATATGTGGTCCTAAACCTGATAGGGATCAGATCTTTTGCCATGCGACTTCTGTCTGACTGTCCAGGTTGCACTTATCCGACCTACACGTCATTGAGACGTTGCTGTCCCAAAAACCTGGCTCTCTTCCTTTTTAATCTTCTCCTTAAAACGATTATGTTGTAAATGTGCTGGATCTGGTTGGACAACAACTTTAAAATCGTTCCACCGCTACCATCCATGTTTACTTCTGCTCACTGTGTGTGACGTCGTCGTGTCCTCTTCTGAGGATGCAGGACACTTTTGGGTCGTATGAAGTTTACACAGCAGATCACATACAAGTTACATTTAACTGGAAATGTGAACAAACTCGCAAAAAAATCTGAATTGAGCATCAAGTCCTGCAGTCTGAACGTTGCCATAGTGTCAGGGAGGTCTGCACTGTCATCACAATGTCTACTTTACTGGAGGAAGCCAGCAGGTCTGCCTCAATGCACGACCTAAATATTTAGCAAAACTTGTCATTTTTAGCGTGTAGGTGGTTGTTGTTTCTCGTAGTGAAGGGGATTTTGAAAATGAGAGCATGCAGATAGGAGGAGTTGAGATTTGTGACAGAAATGGCAGACATCCGGTTAGTCAGACTAAGTTTAATTTGGTCCATCGTCTTTATGAAACCAGCCCCTGCTGTTAAACATGGAGAAGGATCTACAATCCTATGGTCAGAAATGTCTTCTGATTTCTATCTGTCGTCTTGATGACCTTCATGGATGATTATAAACTAGCAGAAACTTTACTTATTTCTCAGTTCCTTCACTCCTCATCCACGGTTACTTGATATTCAGATAGCGTTGTGCATCTCTATAATTTCCTATTTTTCTTTTTCTTTTCAAGTGCTGAGGAGATGCGTACCTGGCCGACTTGTAATGAGATTCATATCTGTCTTAAATAAAACAGGTCATTTTGAAGATAAACAAACTGGAACAGTGTTTCCCCTTCATGGCAAATGCAATCTATAAAAACTAACAATGCAGAAAGAAGTCCCAAAAATCTCATCAGTGACACCTACATCAAAACATCTTACTGTCAAATATTCATTTGGTGTTATTGATTGCTTTTGTAATTGATTAGAGAACCTTTGGTTTCAGGAACTATGAGATCGCGCCACAGGCAGCTTTTATGTGATCAGAATCATAACAGTTCCCGCATAAAGAAAGGAATCTTTACTCAGCTGGGAATTAAGTCAAGTCTGTTTTATTTATATAGCACGAAATCACAAATTCAAATAAGGAAGAAAAAACAACAACCTCTTTAAGCTCCTAAATAAAGAAAAAGGAACAAACCTTAGGAAGAGCAACAGCTACAGGAGAATTCCCAGCACAGGACGAACCCAGATGCAGACATCAAATAGAGAAAAAAAAAGAAGTAAAACTGCAATATGGAGATAATGACAGAATAATGAGAGTCTGAGTCCCACAAATTGTACTATTACATTTATTAGAAGCTCTGTCCAACAAATCCATGTGTCTCAAAATTGATTTTCCTACAATGGGATGAGAAAATTATCCTCCACAAGGTAGAAAATATATTTTAAAAACCCACAGGATTATCTGAGAAATAAATTGTCACAAAGATAAAATCAGGATAGTTTAGCTTGTGAAAGGTTGATATTATACTCAAGTATAGATGAGCAGCTGCATATTTTCTTGCTCCGTTTATGCACCGACCATGAATCTAGTCTCAGGCGAAGTTTCTCCCCTAGACAGATACCTGTACTCCTAAACCAAATACATTCAGAAAAGAAAATGTACACTAGCGTCTTGGCGCAGAGAAGTGTTCAGAGAATATAGATGAGACAAAAAGACACATTCTGACAGAATTTGTGTTTTTCTGTCCGCTGCCATAAAACAGGCTCTAAAGACGTCAGTGTACATGACACATCTCTTAATCTTCACAACCCGTGTTTTTTTCCCTGTTAGACGGACGTGACGCTTTCTGTTAAATTCATTCTCTGGGGTCACCTTCTTACTTATCTTCCAACAACACGGATCCTATAAAACATCTTCATTAGGATGTTTATTAATTTTACGAGAGAAGAAGAGAGGGGTACTTAGAAACGGCCAACCGCAGGAATTTAAGCGATTCCTCTTACGCTGTGTAACCTTTTTACCGCCGTGCTCTGTGAGCTGCAGGTGTAATTGGCAATTAGACACCGGCGTACAACACGGACCGTAATCCGCAGTGATTCATGAATATTTGATGGTGAAACGCATTATCACAATTCATATTCACCATAAGAACCTGCTCTGGCTCGGTTAACTTCCTTGACACTAATTTGTCCTTGGGTCCGGTCGGTCCGTAGCGCTCTGTGCGGTTCCTACGTGAACCCAAGGTCTAATGCTGTTGCCGGGCCTGTTTGTGGAAGATTATAATGTCCTCATGTTGCGGAGTGTGTTTAATTAAAATGTAATGAAAAACATGCAATCCTTGAACATACTCATGTTTATTTCATCTACTTTGTGCTGGGGGACACTATAGAGCAGACTGCAAACAAAATGAGCTCGGCTTGTTTTTCCAAGAACGCGCAACCAAGACGTCGGGGCGTCTCCTGCAGCCTGTTCGTTCCCGTATCGTTCTCCGCTCACGCCGACGGATTATGATGGATTCCTTAAATTACCTGTTGCTGTGGCAGATGGCACACTTTGTCATTAACAGCAATTGTGAGAATTCTCCGGCATCCTGATGAAATATTCATCACGCATCTTCATGACCAATAGCAATGTAATTCATTTCTTCTCGCACCCCATGAGGCCCAAATGAGGACCAGAGGAGCACCTAAGAGTGCTTATTGAATTTTTACATCATCATGTATTCGAGTGATGTATTAAAATATAATGAGGACATCAGCTGCTGCACCTTTTCTGAGTATCTGTGACTGCCTGGGGCATTTTTTTTTTTTTGGTCAATCCTGGTGTGAACCTTAAATCTTGGGTTGTGATTGGCTGACTGCCATGTTGACGCTTTCTAAGAGTTCTGCAAAGAAAGACTCAAGCAGGAAATGAAAACACAGCAAAAAATAAAAAGATATTTGAGGATATTTTCTCCTAATCATTCAATTTGCTTTCTATAAAAACTCTTTAACAGTTTACATAAAATATAAACAACTTTCATCAAAAATCCTGAAAGTGGATCATTGTGTCGACATGATGTGAACAATAATAGTTAAAAATAACTTTTCTGACACTTCATTACACATCACTTCAGCTACTTGACATACAGCTAAAGCTTGGCTGTGACCTCATTTCTATCTTTAAAGCTGCGTTAACTATTATTTTCGGCCGCTTGGAGGCAACATTGAACTCTTATCACTTTGTAATTGACTTGACGACGGCCTTTTAGCTCCATTTGGCATCCACCAGCTTCTGAGTAAAAAAAATTTGTCAAGTAGCAGCAGTTAGACGTTAAAACGACGTGTTAAACGACACTGACTAAAATAGCCCATAAAGATAAAGATGCCTTCCAGATCACACACCGTTATTTCATCCGACGCTGACACTATTTGAACCGTACACACAGTGTTTGATGAATACTTTAAAGACTCCTTCTGCATGGCCAAACTCCTTTTTATTTTTTACCGTGTTGTCATGCCTGTACGGTGTTTGTTTTTTTTTAATGCCAGAAGACAGATTGTGAGCAAAATAAGCAGTCGATGCCAAGAACTTCACAGATGTAGCATTCTGGAGCCACTTTCAGATGCGAAGGGATTATTTTCTCATGAATTATGCAACTCCGATACACAGAGATGCATTTTTAGAGGTCAAATTAATACCTGGGGAGGGACTTAAGGTTTTTTTTGTTTATCTCTCTATCAATCACTAGCATTTGGACATCTAAAATTCCTTTTGATTGTATGTTTTTCCTATTCAGTAGCAATGACTTGTCAAACTGGTGAAGTAAACGTATAGTGTACACTGCACGGACAACACTAAATATCATTTTTTTTCTTAAGAGTTGGTGTATGAATGCTAAACATGTGGAAAAAGTGGAATAGCAATAAGCAACAACTCATAAAAAGTCCTTTTAAAATGCACAGCTTCATGTGAAGGATGCATTTATTAGAAGTTTCTGCATGTCTCTCCTCCCCAGCGGCCTGTATCCCGATACTCTCTGTTTGTACCTGTCTGTTCTTTCCAATCAACATCAGGCCGGTTTGTTGTGAGGCAGAAATAAATAAGTTGGCACTTAAACTGACCCTCGACGTACACATCAAGCAACACAGCTGTCATCTTGTTGTCCGGGGGACAGAGTGTCGATGCTATCTCTAACCCTCCTATCCTTGCCCCATCCATTTAATCCCTCAATCGGTAAAACATGGCCACTGCCACCCCGGCGCTCATAAAAACAGCCTGGCAGGTGGAAAAACAGCTCTGAGGGGGCCTTCATGTTCAATCGCAAGGCCACGGTGGAAGACGGGTCTCTGGGGAAACATCAGGGCAGAATATCTTGGACAATAAAAGCTTAATCTTTTCTTATTTTTCTTATTTTTTACTTTTGTATGACCGTTTTTTCAAACCACAAAGCTGATCAGTGTGACAAAAACAAACATCCATCAGATTGCTTGCTTCATTTTCTACCTGTTGGATATTGCACGCACGATGGGAGCTACGTGAATTTGACGTGATGGAATGTGAGCGAAAATCACCTCCCGCACCTCCCCACTAAACCTGTTTCATTTCCTTTTTAATTCCAATATCCAGTTAGAGTTTCTCTTCTGTGTCCCTCGGACAGATACGGGAATCACCCGACGGGGATTAAAGATTTTGGCTCATTTTACAGCCGACAGAAGACCGATTTCTCTGTTTTCTGCTCAAACCTTCAGTCTCCTTTCCACTTCCGTAGAGCAGCAATCAGCCTGGAAACCCGCTCCTGGTTTATTCTGAGCCCGCTGCATAATGTCTTCATTCGGCACAACAGCGATAGATTATTCCATCAATAAACATTTTACCAGCAGGGCAGGTTATTGGACTTGAGTGGCTGCATTTGAAGTCCATCTTCATCGCCCGCCGCAGCTAACAATGAAACATTAAGAGCGGTTAATAACCTTCACCAAGTGAGAACACTAAGTGCACATTCATCACGTACTCTGAGTACACACTGAAACTTCTGTTGCTTTGACTTAACATGAATAAATAAACACATGAATCTTCCCGCTAGATTTATTGTGCCAGTCTAATCCCAGGATAAAACGCCAGGATACACATTGCTGCTAGAAAAAGTTCTGCTCAAACCACAAAGTGTAAATAATCCTTTTTTTCTTTCACAGCGAGATGCCGCGGATAATAGAAATAATCTATGTACGCGAACATAAATACCATCAGTAGAAAGCGCCCTGCCTCACAATAATTACATTACGTTGTTTACCCATTTGTACTGTGCAACTGTTGATCCAAGAGTCCGTGCGTGCGTTTATGGCGATCGTCGGTGCAGACATGCAGATAACTTTTGCTCTTTGCTCAGTCATGGAAGCCTTCGAGCGGGTCATTAAGCACAGATACTGACACGGTGGTTGGATGGCTCGCTGTTCACTATACACCAGGGGGTGCCCATCAATCAGGGTAAGAGGCACAGCGGAATGACAGATGCTTGATGGGTGATGACACTAAATATGCTGTCATTTGGCCAGAGACTGAAGCCAGACTCAGTCAGCGGGCCTCGTTAAGTGACAGAAGCGGCTTCCACCGCTACATTTCCTGATGGAATAAACGTATGGCAGGCATTTGCGAGGATGTATTCTCAATTTCACGGCTTTCTCCAAGAGACATCTCTGAACTTTGACGTAAATACAGAGCAATAAAATATGTTACTGGAAGGAAAATATTAATGAGAAGCTCCTGATTAATTGTAAGAGGTCAGGATTTTCACAAGCAGTGAGACGCAGAGAGCCATACATGCTGCTGTAAACAAGGTCAACGATAATGGATCGCCTCGTGTATTTTTATTCTTTTGTCTTTTTTCCTCACCTGCTTTCTGTCCAAACTTGTGACCTTGAGGCTAAACTGTTAGCCCTTGGGGATCTTGTCTTGCACTAAAGTCAATTATGTTGCGGTAATGCATTATGTTAGGTAGCATTCCCCAGACAATCAGTCATTGTCTGCGCGAGCTGGTCGCACTGGCTCATCCTCCTCGTCTCCCATTCCATTACACCGCGGCCACAGTGGGGATCTGTGTAAGGGACCATTCCTGCTTCTGACAAGGTCACCCTGCGCTGCGAACGGGAAGTCCCGTGTATATTCCCGATGGCATGACTCAGGATCCATAATGGAAAGTTTTAATCTTTGCACAGGGATCTCTTGTAGTGTTGAGCTGTTTGTTGAGGGGATTTTCTCCAGGTTGAATTAGCTGCAATCCATTTTTTATCATATAACATAAAAAATGCCCATTTACACCGCACTAATGACATCTCTGTTTCAAACCTTGTATAATATCATCACATGTAGCAGGTAGGTTCAGGTGAAAACAGAAAGGGAGCATTTACAAAAGGAGCATTATGAGTCAAGTCACAACAGCGCTTTGAAAAGCCGGATCAATACCATTTCTGTGACCAATTTTACAGTTCTCTGGGTCGGTTGCCCCTGGAGTAATAAAGCTGTTTTCTCCACACATCCTTCAGTCTTTGCTCTTAAGTCGCTGGTGGCAATATTACGGCAATATGTTTGATAATCTCACGGCCATGTCGACATTTCCTAGTCTGCAGCTAATCAGCTCAAGGCTTTAAGAAAATATATGTGCAGGAAAATCTGTTAAACACAAGGTGATATTAGACTCACGGGTTTTGCTTTTTAGTTAGAACAGTGCCTGAGCATTGGTTTTCTATTCCTAACCATGAATTTGCACATCTCACAATATCAGCTAATCTAAAGTTACAATAGCTGGCTGGTTCATGTGACCCGAGCAGCTCTCAGTTTTTAATCTTGATGAATCAGCACCACCTCTTAAAGCGAGGGTTTGTGGAACAGATGGTTAGTTTGTACAGGGTCAGCCCGGCTCTCCACTACGCCCTCGTGTCATCCAGGTTTTGTATGCAGTCAGCTGACAGCCAATCACCATCATAAGAGAGCAGCCAAGATGCCGGAGTCTGTCCTTGGAAAAGCAGAGAAGGTGAATACGATCCAAGATGTGACAATGCTTATGATTTTGTGATTTTTGTGGCTTTTTAAACGTCGGCGCGTCTCTCTGTGTATGAAAACAAACAAGGACGCACATTACAAGCATAGGTGCTGATAGGAAAACCACACGCTGATGTTCAAGCCGCCTTTGCAAATATTTTTACAAGGCTTGAAAACGCATTAAATACGTTTGTTAGGGATCGACTCTAAGTGTTGAGAAATGTAAACAAAGCTGTCTTTGTTTACCATGAAAACTCGACGGGGTACCTGCAGTCTGCTGCTTCTTCATTTTCATGGAGGGAAAATCCTCTGGCTGGGTTTCTTAATGACACAGCAGATGCTCTTATCCAATTTGAAGGGTTGCGAGAAACCAGAGAATCTGTGATAACTGCTTTCATCCTGTCAGGACGTCCAATATAAAACACAGCACTAACTGTGTGGGTGTCATTCAGTGCGAGAGCTGAGGAAGAATCCCCTCTCCAGGATGATGAGTTTGATTGCAACAGAAACATCTACCTTAATACCTCCATTGTGTGGCGACAGATTTGTCCCGAGGATCTGTCGAACGCTTTGGATGAGAGAGAATCAATGTGAGCGTCATGAGAAGGGCTGATTTAAGGCCTGAAACAAAAAGCCCCAACATGGAAGTTTATTGCCGCACACGCCCTTAATCCCCCGTCGCCGCCACACGAGATGGACTGAAACCAATCGACTGCTTTTGAATTGTAAGTGATAATGCAGCATACACGTCAGCACTATTACACTTTCGAGCAAACAGAAAATAGAAAGCTATGCAGCTGTAATTGAAATTTTTTAGGGATGTAAGCACTTTAGGAAACTTCCTCCTCGGAGCACATTCCCACCAACAGGATGATCAGATGATGTAATATTTCTGACATTGGCAGTTTTGCAACTTTTTCATGTTCCTCTTTTTTTTTTTTTCCTTTCTAGTTTTCCACACGTTAGACAAAAAAAAACATATTTGCTCATGCGTTTCTCAAGAAGCTAACACATCCATGTGGCAGTCATGCACCAGGAGACTGATCTCTGAGTGAACACATGAATGTGCTGAGACCTTCATGCTGGAATCTGTGAGCTGCGTGTCTTCCTTAATATCCTGCATTTAAAAAAAAGTAATAGATTACTAAAGGTTTCTGCAGAATTGTGACTGACTTTTAACTGCATCACAGTTCAAGGTGAATGCATTTACTTACATATGGAGGGAAACAACATTATCTTGGTGGAAACAAAAGGCTTGATTACGTTTGAGTTTCTTCTGTCTTTCTCGTGGTCAGAAGTGTCCTACAGTTACATCGACAGGCTGGATAATGATTCCAGGAATCGGTGCAGACATAATGCTGCAGCTTGGACATGTTTCTGTTCCCTGCTGATGTCTGGAAAGAAAGACGATTGCAACGTTTGGTTGTTTTTATTGTTGCTTAATTAGCAGTTGTATTGAACTGTCATATGTGGATATATAGGTAGGTGAAGTTAAGTCAGGTCTATTGTGTAGCTATGGAGCTTTATTCTAGTCTGGGGAAATAAAATTAAAAAAAGTACTGTTGTGGTCATATAGATGTAAGGTTCATAAATGAAGAATGATTTATACTGAGCAAGTGAAATAAAATATTACAGGAAAATATGTTAATTCATATGTTCATTTGTTAAATTAGATATTCATAGTGCTTACCTGAGTAACAGTTTACATTTATGTTTGCAGAATTATTATTTACACACAAGCTAATCTGTGAATCTGCTGTTATATAGTACACTTGCACTTGCCTAGTTTGGCTCTGCTTCCTCCTGATTGGTTCGTTCGGTCAGGTGACAGTGCACGTCAGGAAGTTGTTGTGGCTGCTGGCACGTGAAGAGTAAAGGTCGCTGTTTTGAGTGAGAAGTCCGTCTCCATCCTGCTGTCTCATTATTAATCAGAGTGATCCATTAACCATCAGCGAACCCTCACGTTACATAGACCTCGGTGTTCCCCTGGGCTCCCTGTTCAGCACTCTAGACGTCTTAGTTGTGGAGATCTTCTGCATGGTGTAAAATGAAATCTTTTCCCCCTGCATATTGTAGGACGTGTAGTATACCGATTCACAACTTCTAGGAATGATGATAACCAAATAAAGCGGTAGAGTTCAGTATCAATAAGTCTGACTGTTCCAAATGACCCTGGTTTTTCCAAACATACTTTAAAAGCACCTTCCTATTATTGTGTTG
This sequence comes from Stegastes partitus, assembly GCF_000690725.1. Taxonomy (NCBI): domain Eukaryota; kingdom Metazoa; phylum Chordata; class Actinopteri; family Pomacentridae; genus Stegastes; species Stegastes partitus. The sequence continues at coordinate 376,164 of NW_007578187.1, forward strand.
GTGCCCCTCGTGCTGCCAAAAAACCCTCTGACCCGTCGTGGCATGGACATTGAACCTCTGGGGGTGTCCCGTCATGTCTGCCTCCAGGATGCCCTTCGGGTCCTGTGGGTTACAGGGTGGGACCTGTTTGTTTTGGCAATCACATCGGGATCTGGGGAGTTTAAAGTCCGGGTCAAAACCTCGAAGACTTTATCGTGTTCCTCAAGCTGTTACTAAGCAGCTGAGTGTGGCAGGTTGCATTGCCCGGCTGCAGGAGGCCTCTGCCATGAGGGAGTGCTGCAGCCGTGAGGGGGCTGGGCTGTAATCTGGAGCAGTGTTTAGGTTCGTGTCAAAGGCGCATCCACAGGAATGCCAGCACGCCAGATTTCCCAGCAGAACGTTAAAGAGATGATTCATGCTGAACACTTCACCCGCCGGTGGTTTTAATTTGTGTGTGAGGTCCTTCTCAGACTTAACACATTTTTGCGGCGGCAGAGTCGTCTTTGTTCCTGTGCCCCGGTGTTGTTCCCCAGATAAACCCCCCCAAACAAACAGAGAAGCCACCCGGCTCACCTGGCCGACTCATTACCTGCAAAGACAGTGTTTTTGTCAACTGCACCTCAGTCTCAGAAACTAACTCCAAGTATGCTGAACATTATTATCCCTCTGGGGAGCGCTGAGAGGGAGCACACGGAGTCCATTGTTACCTGCAAAGACACACTGTTGTTGAGCTCAATTCTATCCACAGTGTGCCGAACTGGAACCGCACTGCTGGAAAGAGACAGAGTTCATGGACTAAAGGATTACTGTTTGAGCAGCTGGAGAGTTTGGGAAGACACTGTCGAGTTGTAAAGTCTCTTTCAAAACAACAGCCAAATTGCCAGACACAGTTGCTGTTTGCTGTTTCCTTCCATCATCACCAGCACATACCGCACTGTCAGTAAATTCTACTTGTGTCAGCAGATGTCAATCAACCGTCAGTCGATCGACGAAAGCTTTTTCCAAAAACACAATTACTTTTTGTTCTTTGATGTATTCCTCAACTTTTTTTATTTTTTCTTTTTTTTAACCACCACCTAATTAATTTTTATTTCTGCCCAGCAGTGAGCAGATGCTCAGTTTTCTTTGCGGGAGAACAGCGTCCAACAACAGCACATTCAAAAATCAACACTTTCATTATGCATAGCGGATCTGCTTTGAATATATATCACCTTGTTTCAGTAAAACCCACACTGGAAGCTCAAGACCTGCTCAGAATTAGAACGGAGGATAATGTGAAAAGGGCTGATGCGACTAACAGCAATAATCAGCGGGGAGAGAAGTAATCAGATCCGTCAGTAAAAGTATCGATAGAGCCATGTAGATATGACAAGTCCTGCATGACAATTCCTCCTAAAGTAAATAAGAATAATGGAGCTAAAGTAAAAGTACTGGTTGGTCACTCTGATATGTATTATTTATGGCGTTAGATTATTAATAATGAATCAGTGTGTCAGCAGCATGTTGTATCTGCTGCACGTGGAGCTGCTGTGAAATACTTTATATGCAGGGACAGCAGATAAATCTGAGGGGTCACTGGATGATTAACGAGAAAGTAAATCAGAAAAAAACCCAACACAAATATGTTTTAAATATTTGGACTTTTTTTTCTTCTAATATTTCATTTTTGGTGAGAAATTGTCTCATTTGAATATTTATTGAAATGAAACCATGTGAGAAGTTCAGAGTGAAAAATCGCTGTTTGGTGGAGCTGTTAACCACTCGAACATCAGAAATGCAACTCTGACTACATACTGCTTTTTGTAAGACATCAAAAGTCGGAAATATTGGAAATCGTTGGTTTAATCTTTAACAATTTGCTGTATTCAAAAAGCTCGTTGTGTCATTCATTGTGTAAAACCTTCATTTTAAAAGTAACTGTCAGATGAATACAGTGGTGGAGCTGAAATATAAATTAGCACAGAATGGAGATACAGTACTTGAGTAAATGTACTTTCTACTTTACCGGCAATAACGATGACTCACTTCTATTAGCGTGTCCACATTCATTACGGAGCGTTTGACTTGTGATAGCGGGAAAGGTGGAATTAATAACACAGCTCAATTCCACTAAGTGTCCCGGCGAGCTGTTCCCATGAGCCACGACACACAACATCAGGACTTCCTCTAAATTAAATGCATCAGTTGTGTTATTAGATAAACCGGGTCCACAATGTGTGCAGCTGTGGACGTGGTTTGTGCTCTTATGTTTAAGCTCTTAAAGGCCCCACACATCCACACGGGCTGTTTCTGTTATTTTGACTCTTGTCATGTGAATGAACAAACTGTAGAATGACCTTATTCCATATTCTAAGCAGGATTTTTTTGTGTTTGCACTTGACAAGTTTACTGGTCTGTAATGGCACAATGAGTCAAAACAGTGAGCTGTTAAAGGACGCTGTGGTCCAAATAAAAACAGCTGCTCTGAGCTGTAAAATTATGCAACAGATTGTGGCCAGTTACAGGATGTTTATGGGATACCTTAAAGAGCAAAATCTTAAATATAT
>NW_007578187.1:379756-391624 GCF_000690725.1 Stegastes partitus
AAATCACAGCTCTGGTGTGTTTTTCAGAGTGAGTGTACTTTGGAGCATTGGAGCAAATCTTCAGTAAAGCTGCACCTTCCACCTGAGAAGAGCTCGAACCAGCAAATCGAATATAAAAACAGCCAGTCATTCAGCCGGGTGTTGGAAAGTCACATTGTAAGTTTAGCATCAAACTTTTTGAATTTCCTTCTGATGTTAAACATCTCTGACTCAGCGCGCTCCTTTTATTGCCTGTTTTGAACAACTAGAAGAACCGCCGTAGGATACGCTCAATTAAATGGCATTTAAATGTCCATCCATAAAACATTGCTTTTAAATGATCATCTGTAAATGATCATCTCCTCAGAAATGAGTCGTAAAACTTTAAATTACCTTCCACGTTGCAGGGGTCCCTGTGGCTGTTAGTATCACAGTTTGCTCAGCTGTTTGGTCAGACAAGGACATCCCCCATATTTAATTTTGTCCCTTATCACCGTCGGTAATCACGTCCGCTTGATGCAGATCTCAAAGACAAAAGAGCAAAAACTCTTTGAAGGGCATCGACTGAACAATCGCTCTGAAAGATACGATTCAGGAAACTAATTTGGGGAAAGTTAATATACAGAAATGTGCCGTTATGACATGATAAACAGCCCTCTTGTTTTGTTTTCAGCAAGAGGAAATCAGTTTATTGCTTCCATTCAGGTTTTTATTTATTTAAAGATACTAGTCCCCGGACTGAGGCGGATTTAACTGCATCTCTGAAATCGCCTCGATGCTGTTTGTTTCTTCTTGTATCTCTGACTGATGTTAACAGAAACACCTGCGACTCGTCTGTCCTCAGGTAGGATTTTGATGCTTTCTCTCAAAAATACGTCTGAAGAAAAGCGAGTGTGAGACCTGGAGAGAGAGAAAGCTTTGTTATGAATTCGGCTTCAGATAACCTTACAAATTAAGAGTTTTCTTAAGCTAGAAGGTATAACTGCACACTCTGGGCTTCTTTTATCCTCTTTGTTTCGGTTTCAACACCCTACATCTTCGCCAAAAGAAGACTTAATTGGAAAATCAAATGAAACATTGTTTGGAGTCTCCACAAAGACGTTATTGTGCTACCATTTGATTAACCTCTGCTTTCCTTTCCGGCAGGACTCATTCTCCTTCAACTGTAGCTTTTTTTTTAATCTCTCTCTACCATCTTCTGCCCTTCAAGCAAGACTAATTCATATTTCCATCTTGTTAACGGCGCTGTCATGTCGCTCTTCACCCCTGTTCTCTGTCCCCTCGACATCTTCAGCCATTTCTCTCTTTTTGTTCTGCCGTCGCCTTGACCACAGCAAAGAAAGGAAGAAGAGTAGTCATTCACTAGACAGCTTGACATTTGGGTAAAAAATTAATTTGCATTCTTGTTAAGAGCTAGGTGAGAAGACTGATACCGCTTTCATGTTAAACAGAAAGCCAGCAGATGTTTAGCTTAGCGCAGAGGTTTTAAAACTGAAACTTGTCCCCGCAGAGCTGCGAACGAACCAACGTCGTCAACAGTTGCGGCAGTGACAGCTCATGAAGGAATACTAAAACCCCTCAGTACCCACTTGCCACAATTTGCATCATCATGCTAGATATATTTTTAGTTTTGCTGTGACTTACATTTCCAAGGACATTATCTCTAATGTGCATCAAAGCTGAGGGCCCATGAACCCACTTAGAAATCATAAAAAAAATGTGTTGGAGTAGAGCAAAAATTTTTATGATGGTCTCATTGTGTTGGGTAGCAAAGTAAGTGCGCTGGAAACTGCTAAAAGCTAATTCACCACACGGCTAATTAGGACTTAGAAACATGGGATCAGAGTGGGGTTTGTGATAGATAACCACAGGACATAGTTAACACTACTGCCAATTTCCAATTTTATTAATGTCAGTGGATAAGACTTTGGGGGTAAAAGAAAAACCATAAAGTTTTACAGAAATGGGAAACTTTTTCCCCCCCTTAGATATAAGATCTGTCTACTGGCACATCTAAAGCTTAAAAAAAAGAGAAAGTGTTGGCATTCATGTGAGTTTCTCTCCACTGTGATGACATATTTGATCATTTAGAGCCATACAGATGTGTTGAATCGCTGCCAGTCCTCATGCTAAGCTAAGCTAACCATCCACTCTTTGTAGTTACATATTTAGCATCCAGGACACCGGCCATCAACCAAACAGCCAGCTTATTGCAATCTGTTGCTGCGTTTCATTTTGACGGAGCCATCTGGTGGCTGAGGTGATTGTGAAGGGAACAAAAGAGAGGAGGAGGAGGTGGCCTTTTAGATCCACAATGTCGCTGGGCAGAGGAGGTCAGGGCGGCTAGACGGGCTGGCGAAACGCTTTACACTGACAATGGAGGCAGCTGTTCCATTTGTCCTCTCAGAGTCAACATTAGTTTTTATCAAGACTGCTGCGCAACCATAACAGCAGGCTTATTATCGTTGCCATGATAATGAAAGGCCGCTGTTGGTTTCCTGCATTGAACCGAAGGTGTTTCTTTTAAACATGACAGTCCCGTAACCTTTACCTCATATAAAGCTGTCGTAGCTGAAAAATATATTTCAGTATGTTTCCAGATGTGCACTAATGCAGGAGCCTCTCCTACCTGTTGTATTTGGAAGGTAGTGAAAAATGATCTACATGCTTTTTTTTTTGAAGGGCTTTCAGGAGACAGATGAGAGTATTGATCATCTGGCTTCGCAGTAGGAGGGCAAATATATTTTCTAAAAACTCCCACCGTTGCTTTAACAGAGTGTCAAAAGAAGCACAGAAGGATTTACCTGCTCACAGGAGATGATTAGAAATTTCATGGGGAATATTTCAGCAGTGCGATGCTGTAATTTTTGAACTTTAAATCGTTGGACTTCCATTAAAAAGCTGTTTAGGTAAAACTCTCTCTGGATAAAAACTGAGGTTATAAACTTTTTTTTTTTTCTTTTGGCTAAAAGCAGCTTAGTTCAGATCAAACAGTGCAATGCCAGAGGTGTGGGAAGTATTTATGAGAGGCAAGATTACCAAGTGAAAGGTCATTTCTTGTGAGAAAAATGCATCTCTATCTGACCCTGGGTCGCAAATATTAAAGAGTTTTCATGCACAGAGGATTTAATGATCCTGAGTTTTCTTTGCTCAGAAGTTTAAAAATACGTCTTCTTATCAGGGAATGAATGGACTGTGAAGTCTGAGAATGTTTTACTGAAAACATTAGACATAGTCTGCAGGTTTTCAGCTTCTTAGTAGCTCACAAGTCTTAAGAAACTGTACTCCAGAGTTCAGACTAAAGCGTGGGCTTTAAATACTCGCGTTTGAATAATCGGATGGCCGATTGGACAGTGAGAAAACGTGTTAAAAGTGCTGGACTCCTCAGTGCAGAATGAGGACTGTGTGATGAGTCACTTTACATGTGTGTTACTCTACAGGTGCAACCAGTCAGTGATCTAACATACATGAATCTAATTAATATGTAAATGCATACATACACATGTTCGCTGTTGCGCTGGGAGTAAGAACCACTGCTGACATGAAAAGACATTAGAATTGAATCACAACAAACAGCAAACACCTCATTTAAGCCACAAGAGTGTAGGTTTGAGGTAAATTTGCTTTTAAGATTTGGGTAAAATTTGGTCTGCATTATTACTGTAGCGGTGGTTAGCACCGTTGCCTCGCAGCTAGAAGGTCGCCGGCTTGCATCCCAGTGAGGACACCCGGGATCTTTCTGCGTGGAGTCTCCATGTTCTCCCCGTGCATTCTCTCCGGGTTCTCCGGCTTCCTCCCCCACAGTCCAAAAAACATGTTGAGGTTAATTGGTGATTCTAAATTGTCCGTAGGTGTGAATGTGAGTGTGCTTGGTTGTCTGTCTCTAAGTGTAGCCCTGTGATAGACTGGTTACCTGTCCAGGGTGTCCCCTGCCTTCACCCTGAGTCAGCTGGGATAGACTCCAGCCCCCCATGACCCCAGAGAGGATTAAATGGTGCATAGATAATGGATGGATGGATAATTACTACAACAATTTGGAATCATTAAGTCACCACCAGAGAATGTTAGACTTGATTGCCACCTGCAAAATGTCCTACAGGAGCTGAATTGGAATGAGCAGTTCTTTGTTTATTGATTCTGAATCCAAATTATCTGCTTGTTTTTTATTTGATGCCACATTTGGCAAAGAAGGACGGCAATTTTCCTAGAGCTATATGCTATATGCTTTCTTTTCTTTCTGTGTCAAAGCTAACTACTTTAAAATTAGAACATGCTTCATAACTGCAGCAAGGAAAGAAATTTTTTGTTGTGTGTCTGAAAATACCAGCGTGTCTTGAGCACTTTTTCTAGAAAAGCAGATGAATGGAGGAGAATTAAAAATGTATTTGCCAGTGTCATCAACAGATAAAACATTCCACTCTTTTTATTCAAAGCAGTACACATGTCCATCCCAGGTGGTGAACAGATAACATTAGCATATGTGTCTGTTGGAATAATATTACTCTGCTGTGTTTGCTATGGCCTGACCTGCTCACACTTGTCTTCACGTTTGTCTAATCAAGATCTGGTTCACCGACTCTGTGCACCTGTAGAGGAACTCACATATAGGAGGACTCAGAGGGCAGCTTTATTTTGCATTAAGGAACATTTGTTCTCTGCACTTGATGCACTTTTGCTTCATTTTTCACAGTCTGCACAGTGATGTGTCAAACAGAAGCATCTTCCGTCCTTCCGTTCTGTTTGAACGTCCTCCTTTGCTGCACTGTCAGTTTCCTATACACAACATTTCCTATACTCGTCCCTACAGTCCGACGCCTCAGCAGGACTGACCCAATAACTGGAACGATGACCTACATTCGTGGATCCGTCATGTAAGCACTAAATAGTGTATTTGGCGAATTAGGTCACAAATACTTCTATCTTTGCGCAGAAAAAAAAAAAAAACATCAGAGGAGGATCCATCGGAGCAAAAATAAGAAGTTACATAATTCTGACTCTGATCCCAGGGCAACAAAAGCAAAAGGCAACATCAACATCATATTATTCGGTATTAAAAATTTAAGCTCATCATTAAAACTGTGCGCAAGCTACTGAGGGCAAGTGCAAAACCATTAGCGATACAAAAATATGCAAATTGGAAAACGATTGATAAGAAAAAGATGATTATTTTTCTAAATCCTGACCTAATAAAACATGAAAGTTTGCTTCTGGCTGTGATGTTACAAAAAGACAACGTTAAGGATCGTCGTATTTGAACATTTTTTTTTGTCTGATAATCCGTCGGTTCTGAAGATTTGGAGGCTAATGTTGCTTAATGGTAGAAAAAAACACATGGGAGGAGGTTAACACGTCAGTAATCTGCACGGTTATTTCCCACGTGTGATGTCCTCGGAGCCAGAATCCTATTGGACTGATTCCTGTATTCCGTGTATCTAAGTCACCCTCTAATAGACACCCAATTTCATGGAAATTAAAAGGATTGCTTCCTTTTGAAATGTAAATTGGGTATGCAGATTTGGGATGAATCAAAATCTGCCTCCCTCGTTGACACAGAGTGAAATAAGCTTTTCATGACCCGTTACGTCTGAGCCGGTTGCCGACTCCAGACTCATTAAGGATCGGACACAACTTCAGGACAGTTTCATCAGAGAGGAGGCGGCATCGTAATCATTGCTTGGGAAAACAAGTCGCAGGCTTCAAAATGTTAGTCTTTGGTCACAGCTGACAGTTACTGTCTTGAAAACGGGATAATTTTCACTCGTCTCTGTGTCGAACGTCGATATAAACCCAACATCTTCCCTTAATAAGACAGTTACGCTGGGAGAGGGAGAGTCTTATAGTTAATCAGGATCTTGTTAAGCCTGGAAAAAAAATAAAACACCACCTGAGAGTTTCTGTCATAAACACAACACAGGATGCTTCTTAACGCCAGGTATTGCCTGGAACTCCTCATATTAACCGAAGAGCCTCTTGAGATAAATTTGATTTGCTTCATTTCAGTCTCAGCATGGAATCTGTCTCTAATGAATTACTTAACCACTAAATTAAGAATTAAGAAAGGGAACAAAAGGGTTTAATTTCAGAGATAATTTGATTATGTTGTGACGAAAGACAAAAGTGTACAATTTTATATCCTTTCAGATCTGCTTTAATGTGAACAGTATAGTTGCAGAATTTCTTCTACCTGCAGCCCCAGCAAACAAACAAACAAACAAACACCTTTTTCTTTCTGCCGGTAAACACAGTCTCTGTTCTTTAATAATGCATTAGGGGTAGTTAGACTAGAGGAAAGTTTCCTCCTGAACTCTTTTAAGTTTTAATACCACATAAACTGCCATCTGTGCGACTCTCGGTATTCCTATCACGCCTGCCTACTTGCTTCCAGTGAGCGGACAGTCAACTCACAGCAAAGTGATCTCCAAACTAGACAATTTCGAGCGCTCATCTGCATTAATTTACCAGCGGGGAGGAAAAAAAGAGCCACATCTGTCTGTCTCTGCTTGACTGGAACAGTGAAGCTCTGACTGTATCCTCATGATGTCTTTGTTTAAAAAGAAAACCAACAGTTTCATGAATTAATCTGAATTCTTTAAAAGCCACAGCACAGATCTGACAATGTTTCAAAGAGCAGCGTTTAAGATTGATCACCAGCCTGGCCGACCTTGGCTCTGCAGACCTCTAGGACTCCAGGTCTGGATATTACCTGGAGATGTTCTCCAGGGATCAACACGCTCTGGCTATAAATTAAACACCCTTCCTCTTGCACGTCAAAACAGTGGTTGGGATGTCAGAAAAAAAACAGTACTTTGTAGTACGAGGGGTATTCTGAAAATAGGTCAGGATAAATCTCTCTCCTTACTAATGAAGTCCCTGTGCACTGAGCCTCACACCTGCACGGTTTCAATTACCGCAGTGAAACAGGACGGGAAATCCCGGCAGTGCAGGTCCAGCCGGCAGACGCTCGGCTGAAGCAGATGCGGCAGTGTAATGTTGATACTCCACGTTAAATACAGGATTGATACGGATCAGCTTTGAGTGAGCCGAGCTCATCGGCAGAACACATTTATATGAAGATTGCTTCAGGAAGTTTCTATTTATTTTGCATTGCAAGATAATGCGTTTTCATTTATGCATTTATGTATTTATGCATGGATTGTTTCTGTATTCATTTTCAAGCCAAGAGTTTATTTGCTGGTTTTTTTCCCCCCTTATAAATGTTTTTTGCAGCACTCAGGCACAGTTTGGAGTTAAATTCTGCCTTTTTTTTTAACACTCATTGTGAGAAGACATGCACTGCTCTGCTGTGCTACTTTATGGGTTTAACTGCTAAGTAAACAGTATTTTTTTCTCTCTCTCTCTCTGTGCCAAGTGTTAATGCTACAGGACGTTTTTCACTTTTGTTCATTTAATCTCATGCTTTTGGGAGAAAAGATCAAAGCGGAGGAGGCACGTGTGAGGAATGAGATGTCGGTGTGATGGTTTCGAGTGGAGAGAAACAAGCGTTCTGGAGAATATTCAGGAAAATGAATTCATCATGTGCGCGGTTCTCGTTTGCTTATTGAATGATTGATTTGATTTATGCGCGGCGTGGCGGGTCATAAGCTCTTCCCTGACACGCGGAGTTTGTTTAACAAATTCAATGTTATTGACTTCAGTATTTATTCAGCTCCTCCCAGACCTTTCATCTGCTTATTGTCCCTGTTCTCCTGCGGCTCTGTTATCTCATGCCTCCGGACAAGGACTGATACAACACTGGCCATCGGGGGGGTGGGGGTGTGTGGATGGATCAGATGCTTTGCCAGAATTTGTGGTCAGCAAAGATTATCTGGTTGTGTTTGAGCTTTAGAGACTTAGTGTAACTCTCCGGATTGACTCGCACACTGATCTGTGCTATCAAAAGAAGCAAAATCATGTTTGACTGATGTGCAGAGAGAGAGAGAGAAGTGTTGATTCACTGAGCAACATTACCACAGTTTAGATATTTAGCAACCAGCATCGCCTCTTTCTCTTTAATGTGCACATTAATACTGACTCATCAACCACATATCAACAGCTACCAGGACTCTATAACCATTACGGATGCTTAGATTTCACTATCAGACAATCCTGAGCCCAGTTTGATCCAGCAGTTCACGATAACAAGTGTTTTTTTTATTTCAAAGGGAAACTGCATGGACTAAGAGATTATGGTTTCCTGGAAGCTCACCGGGCTGAGGCACAAACCATGAAACCATAAAGTGGGTTTCGGTCTGGCCAGGTGCTTTGAAATCCTCTCTTTTCCCAGTGCGCCAGCCTGTTTTCACCTGAAATACTGGCAAAAGTAGAATAAAATAGAATAAAACTAGAATAGAATAAAACTTTATTGATCCCTTCGGTATAAAACCTCAGGGAAATATATAAGTATACAAGCAAATAAGCAAAAAAATATGTAAAAGTTACAAATAAATGCAAGACATTCAAAAATATTCAAGGATTCAAGGAACTTTATTGTCATGCCAGCTCATGTTTACATGTTTGTGGTACGAAATTGGTGCTCAGGTCCTGGTTTTTAATAAATAAATAATAAGTACAATTAAAACAAGAGCAAAAAATACATCAATATAAGTGTAGCTACAGTAAAACTAGAAGTGAAATACTATGTTTTAATTCAATAATGACATATCTGCGGTGTGTAATAGTCATCCCCTGCTTTTGTAAGATAACTAAGTATTTCTTTGTACTGTACCATCCGGCTCTTGCCAGACTCTGCCTTCTTGTCGAATCAGGCCCCATCTCATTGCACTGTCATTGAATTAAGTGGCAATTTCAGGCCATGAGGACGTTATGTCGGTGAGAAACCTCTCCTAATCCAAGCATGCAACTCTATGAATAACAATGGTGAAACTCCATTCTGTATAAGCCATTACATCTGTCTCCCTGTCTCTAATTTTCTCTTTGTTTTCCTTTTTGTTTTTCACGCCTTTCCCTCCAACAGTCTCCCATTTTGCTCCCGTACATATTCTCCCCCCTTCCTTATGTTTATCTTATGCTTTGCTTAAAAATGTAAATCCCTAAAGAGTTCACTCCGTCACATAACCTGTCCACCTCTCAGGAATGCAAAACAACGCGCAGTTTTCATTATGCAACCTGCAGGTGATTATGCTCTCCCCGTACAACCCCGCCAATTAAGACGTGGCATTGTTTTATCGAAGCGGGAAGATTTATGTGCCGACAGCAGCTGTCTGATTTAGATATATCAGGGCTATTAAAACACTTCTCAGGAATAGCCGAGTGTTTCAACACAATTGCCGTATTAATCTGTCCTACGCGTGTGAGCCAAGGCGTCACAACGGAGAGATGAGGCGTTCAAGAGCAGCTGCTGTTGTAATCTCAGAGATTGTGTGTCGCAATCACGTAGATTGCATGTGTGTCCTGGAATTCATTTTTATTACTGTGGTTTTGAATCAGGACACCCAGATGTGGCTACTTGAGGTCTTCTTTTTTTTTCATTTTTGAGAGTGATTTGAAACAAAGACGTGGACGGTTCAAGAGTGTTTGCCTCTTATCAGAGTCAAACTGACGCAGCTCATTTTAAGTCTTCAGATAACCATCAGTCCTCCAAAGTCAAGGGTTTTGGATTCATGAATGATAAAACCATCGTCATGACAGAATTCAGACTTCATTCCGTCCAGTTTCTGAAAAAGCACATAGCATCAACTTTGCAAACATTTGCTCAGCCAGTTGCTAGAAGGAGTAACGGGAGGATTACGAAACAACGACGTTAAAAAGTCAGGTAGGATGTTGGATAACTGCGAGCGAATCCACTCACCGTTTCGTCCTCTCTCCATGCACAGCCCGGCCACTAATTTAATCAAAACCTGTCCGTCAAAATTTCTGTTTTCCTCCATAACAGTGTGGCTTCCCTCTAAACAAGCGTGGGGGGTCACTGCCTCTCCCCTCAGTCCATCTGTCATGTGTCCAGGTTGGGTTGATTTGCTGCCACACCAGCCTCCAACACTCTGCTCTCACTGGTTTACAATTACTCTACGGTTGCTGGGTTTCCAAACTGGATATCGCTCATCTTTTTCAAAAAAGAATGACTCAAAAACAGCAGCACCAATGAGATGTTCAAAGAATTTCAAGATGGAACGGTGAAACCTTTTATTATGTAAAATCCCAGTGGGCTTGCTGCAGACTGAGCCTCTATTCTGACATGTAGCCGTTTCTCTGGACAGAACTGCGTCCTGCTGAGTCTCGCGTTCACAAATAGATTCCAACACCCTTTTAAGTCGCCCGTTCCGTGGATGTATTTTTGTGCATCCACTTGTGAAGCGCTTTGCACAACAATCAGATGTTGAGTGACCACTTTCTGCAGCAGCGACTCAAGTGTGTGCAGCCATGATGTGGAAACTAAATCCCAAACTATTAACCTCAGATTTGTTGGTGTTTTTCTACCACAGCATTAAAGAAGAAATACAAATAAAAATGACCACGCATTAAATATTGATAGAGCAATAATAGGTGTGCAGACTTAAACTGCCTCCATAACCGCTGAAGAATTATACAAATAAAGCGTGTTTCCCCGTGGCTTTCTCTGCTCACGCCAAACACTGTAATATTCGGACAAAACCATTTGACTTAATTAGATTAAAGCAGCACTTGCTGTTAAGAACTTGACATGCAGATCTTAATGGAAACAGATTCCTTCCATCTTACTGAATACAGTACACATGTTCCCAGATATACATGTTAATATGCTCTTTTCTGGTTAAAGAGCGGGCTGCAGGGTGGCGCAGTTGGTTAGCATTGTTGCCTTGCAGCAAGAAGGTTGCCGGTTGGCGTCCCGGTGGGGGCACCTGGGATCTTTCTGCGTGGAGTTTGCATGTTCTCCCCGTGCAGCGTGGATTCTCTCCGGGTTCTCTGGCTTCCTCCCACACAGTCCAAAAACATGTTGAGGTTAACTGGTGATTCTAAATTGTCCGTAGGTGTGAATGTGAGTGTGCTTGGTTGTCTGTCTCTAAGTGTAGCCCTGTGATAGACTGGTGACCTGTCCAGGGTGTCCCCTGCCTTCACCCTGAGTCAGCTGGGATAGACTCCAGCCCCCCGCGACCCTAGTGAGGATTAAGCGGTGTATAGATAATGGATGGACCTGTCGAGGTTTTTTGATACAGACAGAGAGACAGAGAAATATCCACCGACTTTGTTGCCGTGTGAGTTTCTTTGTGAGAAATCGGATCCTTCTAACTGATTTCACTTGACTTGAGGGAAATCCCATCCAGCATAAACTTAATTACTTTGGCCAACACAGCATTTCTCATTTCTGATGACAAAGAAGTTTCTTATTTTTTTCTCCCTCAGTGCTTTTTTTGGGGGGGTCTATCTTTATCTGAACACCTAAAGAGAAAAGAAATGCCAAATTATTCATGACTTGCATTAAACACGCCACGTAGAAAGACCTCTCTTTTTCATTCAGCGGCGGGTGTTAATCCAGATTGAAACCTGATGTTATAAAACGACCTGCTGTGACTCAGCCTTCACACGGTGGATTCCTCTCTCTGCATACTTGAAGGGCCGTCCTCGCAGCTTTTGCTCAGGATATTAAGAGGAGAAACAAAAAGCAGGATGACGCAGTTTGGAGACCTGTCACCGTGCAGGAAATCCTTCTTTGTCACCTGTCTGACTGAACAGCAAACACAGCAGAACAACACGTCTAATCAAGCTGCCTTTATTTGCTTCGCTTTGATGTGACGGAGGATCGCTGGGATCAAACTCTTGGAGCTGTTGCTCGCTGACGACAGACATTAGGTGGAGGGCTGTGCTGTGGCGTTGTGCGATCTTTTGCAGCTGAATATTGTATAAATTTAGGTGCAACAAAGCTCGTCAACCTTTGACAAAATACTACAAGCAAAC
>NW_007578187.1:392546-396495 GCF_000690725.1 Stegastes partitus
GCAAAGTCTGTCCAGAATATCTCTCTTGGAGAAGTGACAGCTTATTTATAGTACAGCAGTGAAAACAAAACTCATTTTCCATTGGATTGTTTCAATAGAATGGACAAGTTTCACCAAAAGAATTCTCCTCGATTTCATCAAAAACTCTAAATCTACACTTAAAAGCTCCTTCAGACTGGAGCACCATTACTCATAGGAGCCCTTTGTTGTTGACCACACTTAGAGCACACAGGCTAAGACACAATAGTAAAAGCAGTGGTCAGCTTTTACTTCAAAATAAATGGCATTTTGCTTCTCTAAAGTTGAGCAAACGTATTGATAATGAACATGACTGACATATAATGAATAAAAACCTAAGAGCTTAAAACTAAGTTTGTTTTGGCACAACATCAAAGTCAATTTCTCAGATCATTCCCCTCATCTGGCAGCTATTTATTTGTTTTCCTTTGCTAGATGTAGATAAATCTGATGGCTTTATATTTTGCATCTTGTGGTAGATTCATTCAGTTATATGGTGGTGTAATCATTCTCACTGAGCATTTGGACCACACAACAGAACGGTGGAAGCACTATCTGTTGGGAACGCCTAATGAATAGTGAATGATCTGAGAGCAGGGGGGTGTGTATACTTGCATTACTCATGTTGTGAGGACATAAATCTGTTTACACAGTCGCGTTGTGGGAACCTGCAAAAAAGAATCGTCCTCGTCGAGGAAATCATCAAATTGTAAGATTTAAGTAATGATTAAACGGGTAGTGGATGTGGGAGGGGTGAGGTTTTATCTCCAGGTAATGAATGTAAGTCAACATCCTCGGAAGTGATGGAGGCAAATAAAAACGTGCATTGGGCTTTAAAGTAAAGAATAGCTCGGAAAGATGATGAAAGAAGCATCGCAATGAAGCAATAAAAATATGTGCGCTTATTCCCATGTTGGAACAAGTCCCTCCGTTATCATTTAAATATCTCACATTAATATAGAAAGTAGTTGTAGTAGACCTGGAGTCTGTCCACAATAAGAGGATGCAAATTATTATAATTTTTATGTATCACGTAACAACATATCATGATTCACGCTATAACTTTTTAAGATTAAAGATTGTGAGTCATTTGACGGATACCACAGACCTGTGAACCAAAGCAATGGGCTGTTCAAGAAGATTTCCTCTTTAATCATTCTTCTTAGCGCATACATCCAGTTAGCTCATGTAAATCTCATTATCGCACCACCCAGCCTGAACCTGAGCAGAGGTCCAGTCAGCCAGAGAATTTGTGAAGACGTCTGTGACAGCGTGCAGGAGAGGATTTTTAATGGGCGCAGGTTTCAAACATGGCCTGATTTCTAAACAGGAAATTCACATTAAAAAAATCACCCGGTTGGGAATAAAATAGTCGTATAGCAACGGATTTTTGCTTAGGGAAAGATAAGAGAAATAAAACATGTAATTATACCATAAATTTCAATAGAAATGGAGATTCACGATGGACGTAATGAATATTTAAGATGTATAACTTAGAACTAAGCTCATTAAAAACAGGAGCACTTTTGATTACAGCTCATAAATTACAGTGGAATTATTCTGTATGTATGGGGTAGCAGAGAAATAAATTACACTAAGTACCTCTGTAATTACCTGGTACATATTAAATAATCACAGGGCGCATGCAGGGGAAGTGACAGCATTAGCCGATATGATTTTACAATTAATACTGAATGCCGTAGAGGAAAGAGACGAAAAGATGAACACCGTAATTTGCAGGATGTGATTTAAAGTGTTGCAGAACATAGTAATGATGGTAAATGGAAATAAGATGCAGAAAAGAGCAGCTACAGTAAATCTGATGCTGCAAATTTCATTTTGAGAAGACCTGTAAAGTTTTGGAGACGGTTCTTTGGACGGCTTCATGCACCTGCTTCCCAACTCTGCTCGGCCAGATGTAACAAAAGAGAGCTGGGGGTTTGGAGATCAGCGCAGATTTTCTCCTTGAAGCATCTTCTTGGGACTAATTTGGGAAACCTTCAAAAGCAAGAGCGAGCCGTGTAAGTGGCTGTGGCGTTGAGATGTCATGTGTCAAGTGTTGCTGCCCGACACACTGTGATTGATTACCCTACCGCCGCCCTATTATGGATCTACGCATCGCAGACTGTGACTGAATAATAATGATCCTGATAAACAATTAAAATCTGTATTTGCGGGCAGACGTCAGCGGTGACAGTGAAGGTTAGGCCAAAAAAAAAACGGAGGTGAAACTCCATAAAGGGACTCCTGCGCTAAAGCTCGGATGTACATGCTCACCCAAATAAGCCTCTGTTTAACTCCTTTGCCAGACCTTACTGTACAGGGTGAAGCCCAACGACGACAATCACACCTGCCAAAAGCACTCATGGGAGCGGGGCATCACTGTAGCAACCCACACTTCCTGTCAAGCCTGATTGATGGTCACCCTGCAGGAGAATCACTTAAAACCATCACTAAATCCCAGCCTGCAGTTCAGAAAAGGTGTTTTGGGCGAAGCTGCAGACAAACGCTGATCTCTGTGTAAAATAAACATTCAACACCTCACACAGGTCCCACCTCGCGCTCATAATTTGGGCAACAGCCATCTTAATCCACTGACCTTGACTGCAATGCAGCAGGTAAACATTACAGCTGATCACCTCGGCGCCGCAGCACAGCACGACGCGAGCCGGTATCTCAACACAACAGGTCTTTTTCTGAGTGCTAAGCGGGGACCTGGGGAGAGACTGAGCCCGAGATAACATAATATAGCTGCTCCAGAGCCCATCCTTCCTGCCCAAGCGCTGAATGTCAAGTCTTTTTTTTTTTTTTCAACAAGGAGCAGCAAAGTGAATAGAAGAGAAAGAAGAAGGACGAGACAGGAGGTCACAAAACAAAAATGCACCGATGCAGTGGGACTTGAGGAGGGATGAGGGAGTCTTTCTCAGCTCTCAAATGAGAGTCAGCATCTTTCAGGTGAACCAATTCCTGAAGTGAAGCCTGCCCGGGAATTTCATCAAGGTGAGAATACAAAACAGCGTCTATTCTGTGCGGTTGCATTAAACGGGCGCAGATCCAGGGGTGGCTCTTCAAGTACCGTGAAATTGCCAGAGGAAAGATCTTTTTGCAAAGCTTCCGAAAGTCTACACGTAGATTACATTCGTAGCGTCTAAACCCATTTGGTGTATTACCTTTAAAATATTTCTCTCCTGATTAACTAGTGTCCCTTCAAACTACAAAGCTGGCCTCTCTGAGGAGCGCTTACTGTCCCCCGTGTAGCCAAATCCAGAGCAACAGGAAGACGAGGATGAAAACCAGCAGAAGCTCCCCTGATGGCCGGGGCTCTTTGAAGCTCCCTCCAACTGCCTTGAGGAAGTCTCACGAGCTGGAATTGTGCAGGATGAAGACAGACGATGTACTTTGGGTCACATCCGTTTAAACCAATAGTGAATAAATTAAAGTGGTGATTCAAGATCAGCAAGGTTTTCACTGCTTCATTATTATAAAAATAATAATAACGTATAAACAAGCCTGTGCTTTGTCTGAAGAGATTTTTAAAATATATATATAATAACCCTAATTTGGTGCACTTAGTGAGGGAACAATGTGAAAAAACAGGTAAATTATGGCTGAAGAGCATCAAGTGTTTACTGACCTTGGCTCATGTTGGTGCATTTTTATGTAGGCTTACATGAGTGTTTACTCTCTGAGGTCAAATACGGTCAGACCAAGAGGGAAAAAGGTGTTTTTTTTTTTCAAAAAGCAAAGTAAAATAGTGCTGCTTACCCAGATCCTGCTTTAACCTTCAGTTGTTCTGAAACTCACTGTGTGTTTTATCATGTTTCCATTTAACGTATTTTGTGTTATAGTTAAAATCAATGAGATATATGAAGTAGGAAGAGCTTGGTTAACTTTCAACTGCATTGACAGCAACAGTGACACAACAAAGGGA
>NW_007578187.1:398863-402066 GCF_000690725.1 Stegastes partitus
TGTTTTATTTGTTTAACTTTTTTTTAAAACTTTGAAATAATGTGCACTGCAATACTTCAACATGTGTATGATTTTATATTTGGGCAAACTGGGATCTTGTCTGACTTTCTGCTGACAGATTTGTGTGCAAATAACTTGCAACACTACTGACAAGACCCCTGTTTGTCTAAATATAAAAAAAAGTCTCCATTTTATTTAGGAATATATCTACAATAGTGTCTAATACCTCTATTATGTTTGTGGGTAAAAAAAAAATCATATGATAAGAACAGGATGAAGCTCAGTGGTTAGCACTGTTGCCTCGCAGCTAGAAGGTCGCCTTGAGGTTCTCCTACTTCTAATAGTGTAAGGTGGTGTTAAGGACTGTAATGTCACTCAGTCAGTCCACCTCAACCCTGCTGACTTTTGAGGTTAATATTTCTTGTTTTGAGAACTCTCTTACCAAGTGTTGGATGGATTTTCAGATTTGATCTAAATTTGCCACAAGCATACACTGTAGTAGTGACTATTGTAGTGATGGACAAGTGGTTGCACTGGAGTCAATGGGAATGACTTTATAAAGACCCAGTAGATACAGTAGAAGGTGTGAGGTTGTCTTTGTTGTTGCCTTGCAGCTTCTGGTGCAGAACACTCATGCAAGTTTTTCAAAACTCTTTTAAGAAGCTAGTTTGAGAAATTTCATTTTCACCCCGTTTTCAAAATGTACTTGGTTGTCAAAACAAACCATAAGAAAACTAATTGGGTGGTATGGACATCTTTAAAAGAAACAATCTTTGTCTCATTTAAATCAGTAATCAAATCCGGACACGAGGGGCAGAACTTAGTCCAGATGGGCTGACTGACCGTAATTCATAATCACAAGTTTATGTGCTCCGTCCAATCATCACATATTCGTCTGCAGTATCCAGTCTACCACCTCTGTGACGGCCCACATCTACTCAGTATTCTCTCTCTTACGGTTGGAACAGCTGTCCTTGCTTATGATATTAAAATATATTCTCATCACGTTTTGTATATATTGAGAAAGATATTGAAATCTAAGATGCCATTTTTTTTATCTGTACCATTAATCAGATGGATGCATGTTTGATTTTCTTGTAATT
Organism: Stegastes partitus; assembly: GCF_000690725.1. NCBI lineage: Eukaryota > Metazoa > Chordata > Actinopteri > Pomacentridae > Stegastes > Stegastes partitus. The sequence goes on from NW_007578187.1 coordinate 399,967, forward strand.
GAGTATGCATATTGCATATTACTGGGATCTTTAAACTTGTTTTGACATTTAGGTTCGATAGACTTGCATAAAAATTGCAGTTAGATTTTTTTTTTCATAATGAGCCCTTGAGATGTTAAACAGGTTAAAGCATGACCTAGTGCTAAACTAAGGAGTAGGCAAACCAGCTATGTTGGCATTTAAGCACCTAGAAATCATAAATGCATCTACGATAGACCTGGATTACATGTAAGGTCAAAGCAATGGACCTGACTTTTTGAAATCGGCATCTGCAATGTTCCTAATGAAACAATATGGACACTATTATCCCACATGTGACCTTTCCCTAATATTATTTCCTCCCCGTGAGTTCTGTGGAAACTCTCCACATTTTGTGCCACTTAGTGGATGTTATAAGGTAGTAAATATTCATTTCCTGTACTTGGTATTTAGATGCTGACAAAAAACAAAGACATTACTGTACATAGGTTAAAGCCCCGAGCATAACTTTCACACACTTGCTGTGAGCTGTCTGCTTCACTACAAGGCCAACATGCCCTTCCCTGAAAACATTTCCGAGGAGAGATAGCGGGCCATGTGGTGAGCTATCTTAAGGGCAGACTGTAAGCACAATGCCACGGGCGACCACGACACTTATTCTTTTTGAAGGGTTACCCACAAAAAAAAAAAAAAAAGAAGTTCAGGCTAACGGCACATTTTATACAGTTAGCATCCGAATAAATCCAGTTTTCCAGGGAAACTCTATAAATATATAAACTGAAAAAGCTTTGCATTTCTCTANTAGATAATATTGCATGAACAACAACAGCGTAACAAAGTTCTGGCCTCGGTATAAAAGCAAACAGCAGTTCTGAGTCCTGATCCAAAGACCCCAGAGCTCCGGTTTGTTTTCACTCCAAACTAGCGGTGCTGGCTTTGGCCTGGGTGGCGCCCTAGGTAAGATCTGAATAATGCAGGAAGGAGTCAACAGAAGCATTTGCACTAATTTAACCAGCATCCAGAGCTTGCTTTTAAGTCCCAGTCTTGTGATGTTAAGCCTCAAGTCACTCAGGACCCGGAGCACTAATCCAAGTCGAGTTAGGAGTCTGCGAGCAAATTACAAGTCTTTCTTCTTTCAGGTCTTTCAGGTCCGGATGCTAACAACTGCTGCAGCCTGTGTGCACTCAAACTTTCTTTCACTTATTTATTTTTACAATAAATAAAGGAGAACGCGACTTTAAGTGAGAACACAAGTGTGTCTCATGTCATCTCTTTGCAGTAACAGTGATTTTGCAGTTTGTTCATGTCTGCGTCAAAGAACTCATCATCAAAATCACACCTTCAGATAATACTTCAGTTGTTTTGTTGCCTCTCAACATCTCACAATACATCCAAACTCTCTTTTTAACCACATTCCGGCATCAGATTTCTTTGTGACATTAAAAAAAAAAGAGGAGCCGAACAACAGATAAATGGGTTTTATGGAAACAATTATAACTTTTGGAGAGAAAAAAAAATAACTGAAAGTTATTAGGGAAAGAGTGAGAGAGACAAAGGAGGTTAGGTGGAGGATTATGCAGCTGATCACATCCTATTAAGTATGAAAATTTATAATTGAAGCTCAAAGAGACCCAACTCTCCCCCGCTGTGGACTAACGTACAACAAAAAAGTGCTTTGCAGCTTAACATTTTTTGAAGATCAGAAGCAATATTTTATTACAATGTTCACAAGGAAGAATTATAAACTGGGCAAAGTGGGAAACTCTGGACAATCTGATTAACTGGAAACCTGTTACTAGAGTCGTGTATTACCTGAAGCAGGATTAGCTAATTAGCTTTTGTTTTGTTTTGAAGGAACTTCTGTGTCAAAAACTGTTTTCAGAGGTTTATTATTTTTGTTTATTTTGGGCTCAGGAGATTCAGTTGTTTGTAGACAAGCTTCTCTTTTAGCTTTGAGGGAGTTCGAGGATATTCAAGGAACCCTGCTTGCTTGGGGGGGTTTCCGGAAGAAACCTTTAAAAGCTCAGTTCAGAACACAGGTTGCTGGAGGAACCTCTAACAACTCACAAGGGGTTCCTGGAGGATTCTTTTGTGGAGTTAAGTGTTGCCCTTTAAACCTAC
>NW_007578187.1:404514-408596 GCF_000690725.1 Stegastes partitus
GTTCTGTGAAGTTCTTGTAATGGTTTCAGCCCGAAGGATTTCTTGTAGTTCCCAAAATGTCCTTCTTGAAGGCAGAGTACATTTCTCTAAAGACATTAAAAACTACTCTTAAATCATTTCTGAATGCTGCATAGAGAACGTCCTTCCTTCATTATCATGTTACATTGTGGGAAATTTTAAGGAACATCATGTTAATTCATACATGTCCTTCAAATGTTGTTTAAATCCAATTCAAATGTTTTCTTCAAACATTATTAGAACTTGTAGGTAATGGTAGCTAATGTTGGGTTAACAGTTGATGCTTTCTGGATTCAAAAGAAATCAAAGTCTGATCTTTTATTGAACTTTTAATATTAGGAGTAACTAGATTTGTGCTGCGATAAAACAACAGTGCTGTTTCCTTGTCTGTGTGTGATGTAGACTGCTAACTGCTAAAGATATTAATCTTCTGTCCAGGAAATGCCTTTGAGGTGTTTTTTTAAATCAGTTTTTAGCTAATAAAATCTGTCAGCTGTCATTTCAGTCTCCAAAACCAAAGTCTGAGTGGTGAACAAACCACTGCTGTCATGTGGCATGTAAGAAGAGAAAAAAAGTGCAATTTTAATTTAAATCAGCACACTAAAGACATTCATGAACGATGCAAATCAAGTGCAAACGTAGGACACTTGACATTTGTTGACACTGTATTGGCATTTCTGCTTTTTTTTGCGGATGACGTTCTCCCTTTGGCTTCATCGAATTGCGACCTTAGGGGTTTCGACGGAGAGCTGCGACGCTGAATGCAATCCGGGAGAGGTGGCTTTCTCATTCCAGATGAGGAAGGAGCAGCTGTCACAAGCGAAGGGGTTCAGGTGAAGTAACATAGAGTGTGGAACAAAGAACTGTAAGATTGATGATCACTTAAGGCCACCGGCTGGCAGAGCTTTCAACGAGAATGAAGAGGTGAGGTGAGAGCTGAGCTATAAAGGAAAACTCTCAATTTATCAGTTTGTCTTCTTTCAAATCCTCACCTGCGGTCACCGGGCTTTGAATGGTGACAGAGATTACAGATACAAGGCGGCGTAATGAGTTTTTTCCACTGGGTGGCTGGTGTTCCTCGGCGTTAAGCAGATCTCAGCGATTCTGCGAATCCTCGGCACTGGACCGCTGATCCTTCGCAGCGTGAAGAGTCTCGCTAAAAAGGTGGTTCAGGCAAATAATGAAAATGCCAGATTGTGTTTGGAGGTGTCCTCAGGTATTGACATGAGCTATGGAGCAGAATACGGCAGATTTAATTGAATGGTCAGAAAAATTGCCCCGAAGTTGTTGTTATTATTTTCTGCATAGTTTTACTTAAACAACAAGATGCAAACATGAGCTCACTGCCATGCAAATTTAATTCTACTTCATCCTTTGTAGCCTCATATGAAAGAGTATGATCAACAGCCCATCGTTTTACATACAACACAGATATCCAAATGTGCCGCTTCGAAAGCTTCCAGTGACAAATAAATAGCTGTTACTGTCGTTTTCTCCTAAAGCAGCCTAAAGTGAGTTAATCTCAGTCTGCTGTCGGCACTGAAGCGCTGCCCCTTGGCTTGGCGAGGCGCCGCACACTCAGGTGATTCAGGCAACTAATGAAAATGCCAGATTGTGTTTGGAGGTGTCCTCAGACGTAACCTCATTCGACCTGCGAGGCTTCGTTCACATGAACCGGAGGAAACCGTTTGTGCTCACCTCAAGATTTCTGATTTCCCTTGTAAAAATTCTTAATTATAGTCTTTCTGATCAGGATGTAACGACTCGAGACTTCCACCAAAGTTTGAAACATTTCGACAACCTTGCTATTATACGCCATATATAACCCAGTTTCATCTTTTGCTGTCTCTGAGCTGCTTGTACTCTTGAAATTGATTTCTTTCTGTCTGGAGATCAGAGCATGCCCTGTCCACGCCTCTGCAATCCCCGCTTCTTTTTGTATTGACAAACCAAGGGCAGAAAGCAGAAAAAAAGAAGAAGAAGAAGAAGAAGAAGAAGAAGGTACGTCCCTCTGTCCTTTTATGTGCTATCAATTCAGAAGCAGAATGAAAAGCAGCTGTGAGTTTATTTGACTAGAAGGAGTAATAAGACAACAAATCCCAGCGTTGTGTTTCCTCCTCACAGCTGGACGCAAAATCGAGGATTAACAAAGCAAAGATGATGATGACATGTTTTATTCCTTTTAGCCACATAGACAGAAGGTATTTTCAGTCGGTATCTTTCTCAGGAGATGCAGTAATTAATCCTCAGTCCAATTCTCAGCACACCACGTTTTTTTTTTCAGGATGTTTTCATTTGAGGTCACCTCTAAAGTTTGGAAAGTAATTAACAGGACCCAAAAAAACAAAACGGATACCAATCAGTGTTTCACCTCCGTTTATATGAATGTACAGCTCGCCTTATAAGCAACGGGACGATCATTTATAAACTCGCCTCATTCGGATTAATTAACTGGAATTAATTTGAAATTAAAGCTCCTCTAAAGTTTTGAGACAAGATTTTAAATCATTACTGCTGCTTTATTACCAGAGCAGTTTGTCTTAAGTGAGTTTTTGTATGCGAAAGAAGAAAAAAAAAAGATTAAAAGAATATTGCTATTTCTTTGTAAGACATCACAGCGAAGACTGTGTGTAAAAATTACTCAGCAGAAATTGTTTTATTCCTTGCATGAGCCAAGCTATCACAAACAACTTTAACCAAATTAGAGAGAGATGCAAATAAACAATGAATTTTCATACAAAAGCTTCTTCGACTTGAATATCTGTCATAAACAGTTTGGGGAAACGCTTGAAGAAGACCGTTTCGTATCCATTAAGCAGCTGATAATTACTCTTCACCAACACCTCTCCAAGTGAGCAGAGCAAATAATAGATTCTAGCTACGAAAAAAAAAATACCTGGTTTGTTTTGCAGGTTTTTGTTTGAGCACAAGGCAGCCTGCCAAATTTCTTATGAACCTCACAGCCCCGACGCTGTGGTGTGTCATTGAAAGGAAGAAGGCGAGGATGTGTGTTGCACATGTGTCTGGCGTACGTCTGTTCGGCGAGAGGGAAGAGGCAGACAGGTGAAAAAGAGAGATGGAGAAAGAGCGAGACATGTCGCAGCACCCTCAGGACGTCTCCTCTTTCTGAGCAGCTGTTGTCTGAGAGCTGGAGGCAGCACTGCGGCGCCCTGTCAACTCCTTCTCCCACAGAAGCCCCCGTGCATGCAAAACAGGCTTCAGGCTGCCCTCTCTCCTTGGCCACGCTTTTTTTTAACGCCCCTTTTTTGTCTCCCGTATATAACAAACACACTCCTTATTTTCCTCTCTCTCCACCCTTTATTTAAATCAGTTTGGAGCCAGAGAACGGAGTGCGCCCGGTAATAGCTACAGCACACACAAACACAAGCACACGGCAGCACTTTTATAGGAGAGAACGCTTCAAGGGCAGAGGCTGATAAAGAAAAGAAAATGTATTGTGTGTATGGGGTTTTTTTTTTTTGTATTGTTTCAGGCCAGATTGATTGTGTAGATGCATCAGTTCCTCTGCGCAGGGGGAAATAAATGAACGTGGTCTCATGTGGTCGACCGCTAACGTCCTGTTTTATTCCGAGCTATCAAATGATGTGCGGAGAATTAAATCACGTTTAACTTTTTCAAAACTTTGTCACGTTTTATTGACACTCACAGACCACAATCTATAAATCCACAGCTACTGTAAACCGTAAAACTCTATCAACCCTGTAATTATTTGTGGTCCAGACATTAATAACTGTATCAATAGTCATTTTATAGTGCAGAGCAAGACTGGATTTGGCAAAGTGGGCAACTACCCTGAGGAATGTGTGGAAAGTTGTACCACCGAAGTGCATTATTACACCATTTATGTCCTGATAAACAGTGCTCCAGGAGTGACAGTAGGGTTGTGGGTAGGTATGGTATGAAGTTGAGGAAGAAGGGCAGCGCAATAGGAACCAAACAACAACACTTCCTCTTTGGGATCCCCCAAGTTTGACATTAAATCAGTCACAATCTTAGCACAGAGAGCATAAAGAGCACTCATAGGCAGACTCTTTCTTTTTTTT
>NW_007578187.1:408826-411279 GCF_000690725.1 Stegastes partitus
AAAAAATCTAGCCCAGACTGGTGACAAGCAGTAACCTCCAGGGCTGATAAACGAAGTCGATGTGCCAAAAACTGCAGTTCCTCCAATGGACACTTGAGGCTGGCTTCAAAAGCAAGTCAATCCCCCACAGAGCCCCAAACTTTCCCCAACTTTTACAGCAGAAGTAAACATGTTTACAGAAACAGTTTTGGTCTCTCTGGCCAGTTTCTCCATTCCTAGCAACTGTATGTGGGTTGAATCTTTATATAACTCACCTGTTTAAATTGTATTAAGGCTTAAAGTAGTGCATAATTGAGGGTTTGGCTGCTTTGTGTGACAGCTGGGTGCCGTCATAGGACATCTCCAGCCTCGGTTTTATCCTCTTTGCTCACTTTAAGATTAGTTAGGAGGAGTCAGACACAGCCAAGATGGCGACAACTACCGAACTTTGAAGAAACCTCTCAGTAACATCATGGAGAGTGAGTTCATCTTGATAGTCAACAGGAAAGAAACAACCTAATGTGTCTTAGTTAGATGTTGGAGCACCACATGTTGGTCAATGCATCCCTCATTTGGTGTGTTGGTGATGGCTGTGGAGAGCGCTGTTTGACAAGTTGGTCCAAAATGTTCCACAGTTGTTCCGCAGTGTTGAGCTCTTCCCTCTCAGAGGACCAGTGGACCCAAAACATGCCAACAAAACTCCCCACGCAGCATTACAGAGCATCCACATCCCCTCAAGCATTCAGGCTTTTGCATCACTTTGTCACTCATCTATGTATAAATACATATATAACAATATATTATCTTATATTTCTCAACCTTCATTTACTTGATAATTGAGTAGTGGGGCTTAAAAGCTTAAAAAACCGACAATTTCCTGCTGTGGGAACACAGGAAGAATATTAAATCTGAGTCTGACAGAAATGTAGCTTTAGCGGATTTGTGAGACCGACCTGGATAATCTAGAAGATGGAAAACAGAAAGAAGCTATTTGCATCACTGTCAGCTAACAAATAAAAGAGCAAGCGTCCGGAGGAGGCTAAGGGGATAAAATAACCGAATGTTTTCGTCAGCCGGTTCAATTGTGTTGCTATTGTCCTTTTCCATGCCTGTTGATTCACCATTACCAGTGACAGCTATTGCTCGTGACGGGAAGGAAGCAACAGTTTGACAAAATGGGGCTTGACAGCTTCGGAAACAGATGCGAAACAGGACAAGCTGTCAACTTATTGACACAATACAGAAAATGAGCACCCTGTGATTAGCAAAGCAGTCGACACAGTTGGCGCGTTGAGACGACACTATGTGGAGACACAATGTTTCCCACTGAGTGACTGAGAGTAAACACAACATATTATTTTTAACTCCTACGTTGATGAAAATAGGACAAACTGATGTGAGAAATAACTGATATTTTATGACAGAACCTACAGTTCATTTCATTGTTGGTATAATGCGCCACCATGTGGTGAACAGCAGTAATACACGGTTTTAATCAATCATATATTTTGTATGTAACTTGTTTTCTTTGTCTGCTTTTATTTCAGAGGTGTTATTACAAGTTTCTTTCAAAGCTCAACAATCAGAGCCAAGCTTTGATGATTTAACTTCTCAGACACCAGAGAATGAGTTCAGTAGATTTTTCATGTGTACAGTTTTAATACTGCAAAACCAAACAATTAAAAAAAAATAGAATCACACATCTCATAGATTATACTGACTAAATTCTGTAAAATTAACGATTAAAAGATGAGTCCTATGGTTTAAATAGAGATGAAACACCATTTGAAAGGATACACTCCCTACATGTTGTGTTTGAGTAACTTTTAAGTGTTGCGTGACTCACAAAAGGCAGGAACCTCCTTGCTGACTGATCTGTGGTTTCAAATCTGTCGAACTCGAGGCCGCAGTGACGTCACGGCAGGTGTTTTGCCAGAGAAGAATGGTTTAAACCAGTGCAGCAACTTCTTTTCTGCCTCAGGCGTTAATCGCTAATAATTAAGTTTCTTTCCCTGTCAGGTGTTTGTTGAAACATACGGTTTAGGGCGTCGAGGTAATCTGGGCAGGTCGAGGCTTGAGAGTTGTTTGTGTCAGATAGTTGACGCAAACAATAATCAGGACCAGCTCAGGTACTTTTGTTAAAGTTAAAACGTCCCGTATGATAAGAAGCACTTCAGTGTGAATTTAAACTACCACAAATATTTCAGTTTTTACTGCTAGATGCACGATGTCAGTATAAAAGATGTTACAAGTAACACCGTGCAGTGTTTGACCTTCTGTCAGTGAGGTTTAAAGTCTGTTCTCGACACCGTAAACAGCAGCTGTCAAAAGAAATCTCACCTCCAAGTCCATTTTGTAGCTTTTCTGGAGCTTTCAATCAAACCAAGGTCAACATTTAGCTCTGAGCCCTGAACTTCTAAACCAACATAGTCAAGAAAGACCTTTGAATCCCTCTCAGGTTGTTGATTAAACCC
>NW_007578187.1:412214-416439 GCF_000690725.1 Stegastes partitus
TGCCTTCACCCTGAGTCAGCTGGGATAGAGTCCAGCCCCCCGTGGCCCTAGTGAGGATTAAGCGGTGTATAGATAATGGATGGATGGATGTTTAATCGTTATGATCCAGGATTGAGATCTACCAACTCAGTATAATATTTAAAATTGCATATACTCATACTGTATAAACACCTTCAACAGCAAAAGATGAGCTAAGTTACATTTCATGTAATTAAAAGGCAGCAATGTAGAACAAACTTGCGGTCTGTTAAATATATTTTAGAATATTCACATACACCGCTGTCTTTGAATGCATGTGGCCGATCTCACGGCATTGATGAAAGTTAGCAGTAATATTTTTAGCTCTCCAAATGAGGTCACGAGTCTCAACTGTGGTTTGTGAGAAAAGTGTTTGCAGAGTTCACACTGTTGAGTTTTTACAGAAGCCGGCTGTTAATGATGATTCTTGTGTTTGGCTTTTTAAAAAAATCAGATTTTGTGGGATTAAACCTTATTTTGGAGGAGGGGCAGTACTATACTGATAGCATTTAGCTGTTTTGTTTGTTTGTTTGTTTTTACAGTAATTTATTAAAGTGTAAGTTCAGCCTGACATAAACACTGATCATTTGAAAAATAAAAAATCTTCAATGTGAGGAACAAACTATGTTCTGCTGCAACAGATGAGTCTATACAGGTGGGTCCACCTGTGGGTCTGGCTGGGTTACCTGAATTAAAGCATTACACTGAGCAGATCATAATCCACTGTGAGGCAAACACATGTGGAAATCTAAAAATATTTCTAAATATCTCAAGCAGCATCTCATCTTTCAGACACTGGAGCCAGTGTTATGTAACCTGAGACCTGCATCATATTTATTTTTTATTTTTTTTTGCTTGCACTCGATCTTTCCTGCATCAGAGTAAACAGACAGGTGATGCTCTGAGTAAATAATAAAAATACAGTCACAGGATGAATAATTGATGCTGCAGCCTGTTGTTCCTAAATGAGTGTCGTCATCGGGGCTCCAGTTGCGGAAGTGGCTGCGCTGTCTGCAGACGATCAGACTGGAGGAGGACCAGAGGTGTGACAAGACGCTCTGGATCTCACCAATAACCCTCCTGTGGATATGAATGATCAACAAACATGATCGCCTGAGCTCCGATCGACTCCCCCCCTCAGCTTCATTCGGCCCCTTTAAACCCGGACCCGGCCAGGGAGGAGCTTTGTTCCGGAGCTATGGGTGCGCTACAGTCCCTACCTGGTCAACCAGAATATATTGATCTGGCGGAAAAAACGGGCTGTGAGTAGTCGTCGATTGCTGTTTTTAAGCTCCTCTTCTTGTGTGGGATGTCCGCAAACATGAGCTCACTGGCAGCGGATGTTGTCATTTTAATTCATTCTAATTATAATTCAGGCTCATCTCAGAGGGAGAAAAATCACATTAACGTGATACCTGACGCGTAAAGGGGGAAGAGATGAGCTTTATGTTTCTGTAGGATGTAATCACACATGTCTGGCATCTCTGTGTATAAGCTAAAGCAGTCTGTTTGGTGCAGTAGCTATGAATAATTTACACTGTAAGTTAATGGAAGTGTAACTTTACCCAGTTTTCAAATGCTGGCTCCAGTTAATAATGGATGACACTGTATTGAAAGCTTTAAATAAACCATTTAGGAGGAGGGAGAAAAAAAAGCATCCAAAAGATTCATACCTATTGTATTAACCGAGCTAGTTAGTGCACCTGTAGCCTCAACAGACCAACCAAAGTGCTTTACATAAAATTACGAATATCCAAATGTTCTTGCTTCGAAAGCTTCCAGCAGCAAGCAAAGAGTCTCGTTCTGTCTCGACAATGTGAGGTAACAGCAGTTTGCAGACAGGAAGTGAAGCCTGCCACCTTTCTGTTTTCAGTTTCGCTCGAGCAGATCGGAGTCCTGCACAAAAGATTCAAACAACTGAGCCACAACGAAGAAACTCTACGGTGAGTCCAACCCAGACCGACCGGGCGGTGCGTTCAGTGTCACCTTCAGGTTTTTTTGTTTTACTCTCTTTGACAATTTGCCAACTTTCTTTGGAAACGCAAACCTGCTCAACAGGCCTGCAGGAGCTATTATGTCTTCTGTCACACCCACAGGAGAGATCACTTCAATGAAATCCCAGATCTGGCGTGCAACCCGATCCGTGCACAGATAGTGGAGGCTTTCTTTGACAAGAGGTACAGTGATGATGCCCGACCTATCAGTAGCACAAGCAGCTATTTCGATAAACAGCTGAGGGGTTATGATTTGTGTGTTCTCTCGCAGAAACTTTCGTCAGAACGACGAGGGGACGGTGGATGAGATCGGCTTCGAGGAGTTCCTGGTGGTCATGTCTCACTTCAGGCCTCCGTCGCTGCACATGACGGAAGAGCAGCGCGAGAACGTCAGGAGAGAGAAGCTGAGATGTGCGTAAAACCACACGATCACATGTTTGACATTATCTGTGGCTGAATGATGGTTGTGTTCTCCCCTCTGCAGTTCTGTTCAACATGCACGACACAGACAACGACGGGACGATAACCCTCGAGGAGTACAGACATGTAAGCCTCCGCCAAGTGCTTTCCGCTTGTGCAGATTTTAATCTTTTTAATGAACCAACAATCTGACGAAATCATCCCGGTGTTGCGCTCATCGTGGGTTTATCCTGCTGGTTTTTGGTGTTATCTGTGTTTATCGGCGTCGTTTGATCGGTTTCAGACACGCGTTGAAGATTTAAGATGCAGATTCTCGACGTCTGGAGGAAAGTTGTGTCTCCGCTCCACCGCTGCCTTCCTGTAACATATGTAATTGGCAGTTAATGAAGGAAGGGAGGAGGTTTTTCATTTCCTCATGCCGAAGAGATCACTGATTTGAGTCTTGTAACCANTCTCGACACCGTAAACAGCAGCTGTCAAAAGAAATCTCACCTCCAAGTCCATTTTGTAGCTTTTCTGGAGCTTTCAATCAAACCAAGGTCAACATTTAGCTCTGAGCCCTGAACTTCTAAACCAACATAGTCAAGAAAGACCTTTGAATCCCTCTCAGGTTGTTGATTAAACCCCAAAAAACCCATCTCTGTGTATCAAAGTTTCAAATTTAGCATTTTTTTCTTTGAAAATCGTCCCTTCATACCCTAAAATGGTTTAGATGTGACTTTACATCATAGCTTCCTCTAAGATATGCAGATCTATCGAATCCCTGCCTCACTCTTCATCTGTTCCTCCCCACTTGCTGCAATTTAAGCACACCAGCTCACCTACACCTCTGCTAGAACACCGTAAAACCACTCTATGCTTCACAATGGCCAGTAGCAATATTGGAGTAATTCAGCTGTACATGTTTTAACCGGAAACTGATCCTAAAGAAGATACGATGATCCAGAAAGTCCCAACCTGCAAGACGACAGGATTGATTCTTTAGGTTTGTTTTACTTGTGAGTCATTGGTACGCTCCAGTTTTAAGATGGAAATGGTCGGCATTGGACCATGATGTGTGTTTCAGCAGATTAGAAACACAATGTGGACATAAGGTAAAAAACTTGATTTTTACCAGGGCGTAAAACTAAAAACTGTGAACATTTTCTTCACGCATTTCTGGTAAAATCCTTTTGCTGATGAAATAATTGATTTGAGATAGAATTCAATAAATGAAATTTTAAAAAGCTGCAGTACTGCTATGAAATGGACAGTGAGTCTAGATTGTTCTTATATTTTCAGATTCAGGCCCACTCAATTTCATTTATATGATGCCAATTCACAGTACAAGTCATCTCAAGGCATGTCACATAATCAGGTAAAAACCTTGTAAAATTATGGAGAGAAACCCAGAAAATCTAATTGATTTCCTTTGAGTAAGTGTTTTGTGAACCAGGCTCATGTAGAGTGACCATCACATGGTGCTGCTGCTGTCATCAACATGAACTGTAACTGAGGTTACCAAAAAAAATACAGCAATTTATTCTTTTAGAATAGATAAACACGACTGTGAACTGCAGAGAAATAATATTAATCGCTATGTATCTTTAGTCTTGGGCTGCAAGTAGGTCGGTGGTTAGCATCGTTGCCAGAAGGTCGCCGGTTCACGTCCCGGTGAGGACACCCGGGATCTTTCTGCGTGGAGTTTACATGTTCTCCCCGTGCAGCGTGGGTTCTCTCTGGGTTCTCCAGCTTCCTCCCACACAGTCCAAAAACATGTTGAGGTTAATTGGTGATTCTAAATTGTCCGTAGG
>NW_007578187.1:419251-439570 GCF_000690725.1 Stegastes partitus
AGCTCTATTTTCTTTCTTCTGTCCAGGTGGTGGAGGAGCTGTTGTCTCGCAGCGGAGCGCTAGGAAAGGAAACAGCCAAGAGCATTGCCGACGCAGCCATGCTGGAGGTGGCCAGCATTTCCATGGGTCACATGGTACGTTAGCTACAGCGTCTCAAGATAAGATTGAGTTGGATGCTTTGAGCAAAAGTCAGTAACTTCACTTTTTGTCACTCAGGAACCTGATGAATTCTATGAAGGAATCACTTTTGAGCATTTCCTCAAGGTCGGTACACAGAAGACACACTAACGTACTTTTGCATTTAAATCTGCAGTCATCCTTGTTGTGAGTCATGTCTGATGAACTGACAGGAGTTTGAAATAATCTACAACTGTGTTTCGCAGCTGCTGAGCGAATTTGAAATCGAATCCAGGATGAACATTCGCTTTTTGAACATGGACGCGACAACCCTGTGCAAGTGAGGTTGGTACACTAAGATATGCAGCGACTGTGGGGAAAAGTCAGACGATGCAAAATTCTGGTTTTCACCGTAGCGTTATTGTTTCCGTAGTTTTGCCGCTTGCACTGAATATATGCCTTACTCATGTTTAAATAACTATGCAAATCCAAAGACGACATGTATGCTGTGGGTGTATTAGAAGTAGCTGATTTGATTGTAAGCAATAACGTGACATAATCAGATTTAAAGATAAACTATGAATATTTCGACAAAGCAATAATAATCCAATATCCACGACTGCGTAACAGACAATATGACTATGACTATGCATGCAAATATGGATGCTTGAAGAACCTTGAACACTGTTATTGCCATAAATATAAACTCTCAGTAATCAGGGATGTAAAGGTTTGTCTTTGAATGTGTGGAGATGTGTCTCACGATGGTCGGACAAAGATGAAATGCCTTCTACTCATGTCACAAATATGACACTTGGTGCATGCTCTGCACACTATATTTGCACAATAAAAGATCCCATGAAACGGAACTGACTTTATGATGTGTATTTCTAAATGAAAAAAAAAAGGAAACGGGAGTGTTGTTGTGCAAGACGCTCAGAATGTAATCACGCCTCGTTTAAAAAGTGGAGGTGATGCAGACCTTAATAGAAGTTTTAATTTGCTCAGAAGCTGTTCTGCGTCACCGTACGAACGCTATTATTATCACCTGTTAAAGTTACAGCCGGTGATTAGCAGGAGGAACAGTCGATGATGGGAATGAAAACTCCACAGTTTCTCAAAAAAGTCAATGACTCGTGGAACCTTCACTAATTGCTTCATCTGTGGTAAACGTTTCCGTCCAATATTTTACACACAACTTCCCTTTAACAGTCCGAGCACGTCACAACAGGAGGTGAGTTAGAGAATACTAGAGAAAATGAGTTATTTTTACGAGCGGTTAAGTTCTATCTGGGAGACAGCGATGCGTCAAGTCTGACCCTGTGTCAGTCCAACACGCAATAAAAGTGTGAAATAAACATTTTGCTGCTCCAGAAGTTTAATGACCTCATATTAGAGGCCCAATTTTTAGATAATCTTCTGCTTTTATTGCTTGTTTCAAGTTTATTTTGTGGCAAATGCAATAATTTCAACATCAAGAACAATAATCGGAACAAAATAAAAGGAAAAACATCGAAATTAAACGTATAAATAGGAAGTGAGACGTATCCGGCCGGCTGTACTGTCTGAAGGCTGAAAGTGAGAAGTTAGAAACCATGAAAAAAAAAATGTTGACAGGAATAACCTGTGGTCTGGCAAATGTTTTCCACTATGTTTTAGGAATAATGTTGTTTTACTGAGATTGTGATTCTGACTTTGTATCATGTATTCAGTTGTTGGTGTATACCGCCCCCTGCAGGTGAAAACATGTAAAGCATGTTAGTACTGTTGAACTTGCACCTGACTCTGTAATGATCCTTCAGTGGAACTTCTATAGCCACAAAAAAAAAAAAAAACAGGATTTCTGACATACTTAATGTGTTTTTCAATTCAAGTTTTTCTTATGAGCAGCACAAGTCATAGAGACGTTACAGTTTTATATTAAGGAGAGAAACCTCCATAAGTCCAACGAGTTCAGGTTCTCAGTCATTGTAGTGATTTGATGCATCACTAGAATCACTAAAAATGTATAATTTGTGTTTTTACTTTACTAAGCCAAGCATTTTTCTTGATAAACAATATTAAAATATATGATTGTGGTTCAGGTTTAGGGCTGTAAGGTGGCTCAGTGGTTAGCACTGTTGCTTCACAGCAAGAAGGTCGCCGGTTAACGTCCCGGTGAGGACACCCGGGATCTTTCTGCGTGGAGTTTGCATGTTCTCCCCGTGCAGCGTGGGTTCTCTCCGGGTTCTCCAGCTTCCTCACACACAGTCCCAAAACATGTTGAGGTTAATTGGTGATTCTAAATTGTCCGTAGGTGTGAATGTGAGTGTGCTTGGTTGTCTGTCTCTAAGTGTAGCCCTGTGATAGACTGGTGACCTGTCCAGGGTGAGGGGAGGTCCTGGGATAGGCTCCAGCCCCCCGCGACCCTAGTGAGGATTAAACGGTGTATAGATAATGGATGGTTCAGGTTTGTATTGTTAATGCTTGTCATTACAGTTTATCAGATAGACCAGGATGTGTTTGATTCTGTAGAGAAACAGGATCCATCATATAACAGCAGGTTCTAAGTTTTTTCCATTTCTGAAAATCCCTAAAACTATTTGTTTGTCTTGAAATAACAACTTTAAATTGAGCTGGAGGTAATCGTGAACGGCTGTTAGAATGATAATGTTTCTGATTATGAACAGTAGAGTTTTACTAAAGTTGTGAAGCAAAGTTTCGCTGCACAGTTTCACACAAAGCTCTCCAAAGCTGCCTGTCTTTTCAATCTCAGGTTAGTTTAGGTAACTAGTCTTCCCCTGTAGCATCTGAGCATCAGAGTTCAATTTTAACCACAGTCTGACAGCCGCCGCCCCCAAAAAACCCCACTGGTTAGGCAGAAGTAGGCACATTTCTTATATGCTGCAGACTAATAACAGGTGATTGAGTGGTTGCAGCAGAAGGTTTCAAAGCCCAACTCTGTCTGGTTCTGTTGCCATGTGCTGTGTGTTGCCATTTAAACTGCACTGGTTTTACCTCCAACCAGCGAAAAAAGACAAAACACAGTGAGGACTTGTGACTCTATCTACTGGAGGAGACTTGGTGCCCACTGAGATGCTGTAAAGCATTAAGAGGGTAGTGAAAATAGATGAATAATGTAGCCTGAAGAATGACTGTTGCCCTGAGGTACCCTCTGTGTTTGTGCTTTAAATAAGACCAAGTTATAACAGGGAACTTGATTCATGACCCAGAGTGAATCCCCCATCTACTTCCAGTTTCCTGAGAGCTTGTGACCTGAGGAAAGTTTAGCAAAGAATTACTTCATTTCAATAAAAATATTCTTTATCTAAGTGTGCACGCAGGTATTAATAATGTTCTATTTAAAAATGGGTAATTCTGCAGGATTTCTTTGTTTGTTTGTTTGTTTGTTTGTTTCCCCCTCCCCACTCCACCCGGCACACACTCGCATCTCCATCTATATAAAGATGCAAGTGTGCAAACTTTGAACACATACAGTAATCTGACCCACACACTCCCACACCTTGTGACTGGCCAGACAGCCCGCCAGTTTCATGAAATCTTTCCTATCTGATGCAGCCTTGTGTCGAACACATGCGTCATTCTGAGCTGATATCACATAGTCAGCGTCTCAGCAGCTTCCTGATTTTCTTTTAACCCCTCTTGCTGGACTTGATTGTTTGCAGAAAACAACACACGATGCTTTTGCAGTGTTTTTGAGACTTTTAGTTAAAAAACAAACCAAAAAAAAAAAGCCACTGTAGAAAGAGATTTGTATTTAAGTTTACTCTTCTGAGACTGTCAGACATGCATTACTGATGCAACCACACGGAGAAATCAAAGGCGACAAAGAAGTACAGCTGCAAAGTATTTGCTTTTATATAGAATTCTGTGTACATCAAATAAGTTTGCAACTCAGAACCTTACATAACATTACACAAATTAAATATACATAACTTGCTGGGAGACATCTCTGCACTCTTTGAACAGCGTTCCTCTCACGTGAAAATAAATATTAAATACCATAAATAGGCTCCATTACATTGATGTACCAGCCATCTTCATACATTTTTAAGTCTTTTATCAGCCCAGTGAGTTCAAGTGCTGCTGGACTGTCTCGGGCGGTCTTCAGAAAAAGAGTGCGTTCATTTGTATCCTCCTTCTGCAGACTTTACCTTTTATATTGTTCAGTACTTTGGAAACATCTAACAGGAACTTCTTGTAGGTTTTCAGGACCACACAGCCGTAGACCTTCTGCTGGAAGATGTTCTGAGGCGGAGGTAGCGTCGTCGGTCCGCCCGCCGGCTCCGGTAGAGGCAGGTTTGGGAAGAGGCTCTGATAAAAGCCCTTTACGACAACAGCCAGGTTCCTGCTGCGACTGTTGACGCTGATGAGCTCAGCCAGCAGCGGGCTGCTGGGTGACTGCAAGTCCGTCTGCTGCTCGTACACTCGCGTAAAATGTGGGATGAACTCTTGGAGATGTGTGTAGATGCTCACTATCTTCTCGGAGGGATCCAGCCCGGAGATGTTGGGATCGGGGATGTTGTTCACCGACACCTCGCAGAAGAGATCTGACATTTCTCCTTGAGAGGCTTTCTGCACCAAAAAAGACAAAAGAAAAACACAGAATAAGACCCTGATAGAGAGAAGCATGAGCTGTCAGTGTGTTCTGTCTTGAAAAGGTGCTGTGCAAGCTGATGAGGCACAGCAAAGTGAGATGAAGCAGTTTTATGCCTGTACTCACATAAGTTTTGATTAGGTCGGTGGATTCCTTTCGTACAAGCCGGGTGAGCTTCAAAGTCTGTTGCAGAGCATTCCCACACTGCTGGTTTCTGCTTGCCGCCACAGTTCTTGTTGAATCAACAGCCATGATCAGCAGGAGAGAGAGTAATGCTGAGGAGAAAGGAACTGGTCAGTTATGGTTATCCTACATCCCATGGGTGAGGGGAACTTCATGTTAAAACCACAAGTGCAGAGCAAGAGAGATAAAAATACTTTCTTTACCTAGTAAGCATTCAGCAAGCTTTAAATAAAAAACAAAACACCTGAAGTCTGCTGTATTCTCTGACTTCTATCACTACATAGAGCTACAGCACGTTGAGATGCCTTCAAACGTTCTCAGTTACTCTTAAACTTGGGCAGATTCCCCAAACTGTTCAAAAAAAAAAAACTAATTTCATGCAGGAAACTGAAACTTTCAGTTAGTTTCACAACAGCTAAAGGTCAACCACAGTTTCCAAAAGCGTTTAATTCTATTACACGTTTCCATTAAATTAAAAAAGTAGATGCAATCAAACTTACTTGTTGCAGATTCCATAAACTGTTGAAAATTCATGCTCTTCACATGACCATTCATTCTCCTCTGGGTATCAGGCAAATTCTGCGGACTTGTCATAATCACACTCCTCTAAAACTTTTTAAAAAGACAGAAACCACACATTTGTCATAGGAGGAAATGACGTGCTCTTTGTGAGGCAACCAAATTTCCCAGAATTTCCTCCTCTCATTCGTGTGTGCATTTTTTTTTTCTCTCTCTCTCTCTCTCTCTCTCTCTCTTCCTCCCATATCAAACAAGTGGACAATGTCCCTACATGCCTCCACTGTGGACAGGCATGTAGGGGCATTGTCCACTCCATTATTACCAGCTGTGTGAACTTAGATTTTAGTGCAAATGTTTTTTTTTAACAGCACTTCCTTTTATTTGTGCACGGAAAATATATGTTTAAATCACTTGAGGAACAAAGCAGTGTAAGGAGATAATTTAAGGACTGAGGTCAGCCTCCCCTTTGACACCATTCGCTGCCGTGCTATCTACCTCCCTCTAGAGACTGTGGGTGAGTAGGTAAGAGCTTAGTCAGTGTGTGAGAGGAAGCAAAAGTGAGCAATGCACAGATCTGTATATTGATGATGCACCTTATGCATTTTTTCCTGTGAGGTCACAAAACCTGTAAAGTTGCTCGAGTTGCAACAGTCTCGAATCATCTGGCGTCCAGACGCAGCCATGATTAACTCATAGTTTATCCACAAAGTAATCAAGAAATTCAAAGGTAGCAGAAAACAACATGCACGAAAACCCCACTGTTTACCAGACAGAGGGAGTTTCTGAAATGTAGTTGGCAATACATTTAGATTTTTTTTTTGTAAATAGTTCTGCTGAATTTCGTGTCTGTTTCTTGTTTCTTCTGAGACCGCGTGCGTCTTTTTGAAACCAGATTTTCATGTGGGCATTCGCACAGGAAGCTGGCAAGGTCAGAGGAAATGCATTTCTCAATCAGAAACTCGTACAAGTGCGTAAAGGGGTGGGTCTGTTTCGCTCAACTAGGTGATACGTTAGTGTCATCACATCACAAGTTTAGGCCTCAGACGGGCAGCTCATACTATCCGGTGGTGATTTCATTGGTGTATATTGTGGTTGTTGCGCCTTCCAGGGATTTGAACTGAGTCAGAACATGTGAAACATGGAAATAATACAAACTGGGGTTTTTTTATGTGTTGTCTAATCCCATCGTCACCACCGCAACATGCTTGTAGGACTGAGGTCACTTCTGCTTGGAGAGACGTTTTTGATGAGTTGTGCATGACGGGGTGGTTACAGTTCAGACTGCAGGACGGCAGAGTGTGGGAGCAACAGGTTAGCTGCGCTCTGAAAGTGAAACATCTCAGCGTGAGCCGGTTGTTTTTTTCTGATGGCACCGACACGTTAGATGTTGTTTCGTCAAACCACGAGCTACACGAGAAAAGCCAGGGGGAACTCAACGCACCACAATCCTGTCAGCACTACTTCAGGTAAAGGCTAACCACTCTTCTGCCACTCTTCTCGGGGCTTTCCAGTTGCCCCCAGAAGGGTTGTGGTACATGTGTGCAGACGGTGCCGCAGACGTTGACAGTTCAAGGAAACTTCAGTCGGGTTCCTGCCAGTGTATACAAGGCAGACATGCCAAAAAAGGGTCACATTTAACACCTAAATCAAGCACTGACATACAAGAAAGCCAAAACAGAAGAAGAAAAAAAAAAGCTGGACGCTCTGCAGTGCAACTTCCCTCTCACCTCTTGTTCCCATTTCAGGTTACTGGTTTTCTTTGTTTTGTTGTAGCCTACAGTAAGTTGCGATAAACAGCATTAGACACAATGTAGGTCACAGCGGTCACATCACACCAAAGAAAAGCAAAAGTGAGAAGTCCCACACCACATAAGAAGAGCATTACAGGGAAATGCAACCACATACAATAAGAAATGCACTGTCATAAGATGCAGGATGTTGATCGAGACTCCTTTTTTGTTTTTTTGCAACAGAATCTCTTTTATTTTGTCTTTGAACTGCACAGGAAATGGTGAATAAAGTTCTTTAGGAAAGTCCCCCTTTATTCTAACTAAATACATCTTTCTATTAACGTAAAAGTCACACAAATTGTAAGGTTCATAATTGTTCTGAAGCTCTCAGGCAAACTTATTCAAGCACCCCAACAGCACTTTTTTTTTTTTTTCTTCCTTTTTTTTTAATGGAACCATTTGTCCACAAGGCTTCAGTTTATATGTGACCAGACAAAAGGCTTTACTGCATCATCAAATTTCAGAAAGTTCATGAAAATGTAAAAGGCTGATAAAATCTAGCGGAGCCACTCAGAAGTTCAGAACACACTCTGGTCGAACGTAACAAATTCAGAATTTTAGGTGTCGACGCGTAAAACAAGAGCGTTTGAGTTCTATTGCCATCGGAAAACTAAACGTCATCGTCTTCCTCCGTTTTAAAAATACTTTGTTGAATTCAGGGGACGCCTTCCACCTTTCAGCCCTGTGAGGAACATGACTAATACAAGTTGTGGCTCTGAAATGAAAAAATACAGGTAGAGAAACACCCGTTAAAACAGAATAACAGGGTTGCATTCAAGACCACCACATCGAACAGTGTTTCAAAAACTGACCCATGATAAAATAGTATTTATTTTTTCATACATATAACTTCATTTTTAGAGGGTTTCACTGCATGGGGCACTCTAAATATGTCATGAGAAAAACTTAGTAGTGTTTTGACTCAGAGGGGGTTTTCAAAATGCTCACATTTTGTAAAAATCAATCATCTCTCCAAGACAAAAAACTACAAGGCTAAAGGTGGTATTAGAAATTAAGCACCAAACAATTATCGTTCCATTCGGTACAAATGGAATAATTGTGCAACCTGTTCAATGACCATAATGAACATGGCGAAAAATATGTAAATCTTATCATTAGACACTAATTACTCAAATGCAATCCAGGACCCACATGTCGTTATGTTTTGCTTTTGTAGGACCTGCAAAAGATCCTCGCACTGATATCGTAAGAAGTCTGTGGTTCCATTCACCAGCATTTATACAATCTGACAGTCTAGTGGTTCGACTTAGCAATATATTGAGCTATTGTATGACCATTTCTCTATATTATAAAAACAAAAACAAAAAAAACAAAATGAAGCAAAAATCTTTATCATTAAGCTCTGTTATCAGTAATAGACCAGTGTCTCTGTATATTCTAGCTATGTTCTCATGTACAAATATTCATATCAAAAATTATACAGCACAATTCTCACCATTTTTCCTTTACAAGAACTTTGATTAGTGAACATTAAATGATTCACACAAGTTTAGATGAACCCAAAACATAATGGTGCCGGCCTCAGTAAGTAAAATATAGATATAACAAACACGTAACTAAAATCTGCTTCAGGCACAACTTAAATAAAGGCATTTGTGAAATTATCATATCAAATATGGCGCTTATGTCCAGTATCCATAGGCTTAAAACAAACAAAAAAAAAAAAACGCTATGACCACTTTTATTTACAAACAGCTAAAATCTCTTGACAGATTCATGCTTCACTTCACAACCTGAATTTGTCCTTAAAGTGCATGCAATAATAAGCAGTTTTTACCAAGTGGGATCTTGAATTGTGTAGAAGATAAAAACGGGTTGATCAAGCTAATGCCAATTGAGTCTACATATCAAAGAAAAGAAAAGATAAGAACCGTTGCCTAGAAAAAAAGTGAGGGACCACAGTATACTGTATGCATAAGCACAATATGGAAGTATGAAAAACAATAAAAAACAAAGTAAAAAAAAAATGAATAAACTCTGACTATCCAGTGACCCCATACAGTAATATTCACATTCAGAGATTAAAACAAAAATAAATAAAACTGATTTAAAAAAAATAAAAAAAAGACAAAGCAGCTTAACACCACGGGGGAGTCCGCAGCTCACATTCCACAATGTCCCTCCATGTAACACACACATTAAGCATCATATGAACATGATGGGTTTCTACTTAAACATATCAAAGTGCCCATTTTACTAAAATTTCCTGATTTATTCAATTCATACCAAAAGGAGGAAATGGCATGGAGGAAAGAGTCTTCTTACTTTGAACACATAGGTTTTTGAAGTTACACTGACTAGGTTTGATTTTTATTGACATGTTGTTGTTGTTGTTGTTGTTGTAGATTCTTTTGTTTCACTTTTCCCCCTTCAAGTTTCACAAAAGAAGCTCTCATTGCACGTAACACCTCGATTCGAAGATGCAATATCTAAGAGAGAAGAAAAGTAAGAGAGAAAGTTATCCAGTTTTGTCACCGTGGACGTGACAAACGGTCAAGTGGACGTGAAAAGGGCACGGATATGTTGTCCTCTAAAGATAAATCCACTTTCATCTGTTGTCTTCTTTGGGGAAGTCCAGAGATCCCAGGCTTCCAAAGCCGAGGCTTCTACTTTCTGTGTCAAAACCGTTAATTTCTCTGTCCTGACGTTCCAACAAGTGCTTGATCTTTTCGGTGCGTTCCTTCTGAAGTGCGGCCAGTTCCTCTTCAATCTGGAATCAGAAACACGTCGTGGTGGTCATTTTGTTGTATGGACACTTCTTCTTTTTTTTTAGCTTGAGTTTTGCAATTTGTGTTTTTTGCCAGTAACTCCAAAACTTTATTAGTAAGATGCTCCAAAAGTTAATCAGATTTTAAATGAGTTTAGCCTGAGGTGGGGAGTTATTCCATCTCAAATCATCAGGCGCCTTTTGCTCGACCATCTCCGATTTTGCTGAAACTTTATAAACTACTGCATAGATATTTGAAAAGATATATGTGAAATTCTAGACTGACATATCAACTACTTTCTGAGACAATATTCTTTAAAAAAAAAAACTGCTCATCAATCCACTTTAAGCACTTTTTTTTTTAAAACAACAATTATTATTTCAGGGACTATTAAAGATAAAAGCCTAATTTTTTTCAGTTTTTTCTCATCATACTATTGATTTGGAACCTGTACTATTGGACAAGAAGATCAAATAGTCTGTGTGTGTGTATATATATATATAGAAGCCACTATGAAAACTTTGAAAAGTCTTTGAGCTCTGAAACATATATAGTTGCATGCCACAATAATACAAAACAAGACATATGCAGTTGTTTTAATTATGAAATACTTGGTCACAAAAATGAAAACAAAATGGACTTTAATTCAACTTTCACAACTGTTTGGGCAGGTATGACAAGTTGTACCACACAAACAATATTACTGGTACATAACCTAATCCAAGCAGAATTCAGAGTTCCAAAATGGTTACTAGTGTCTTTAATATGGGCATATTTGTCATTTTCAGACCCTACAGCAGGGGTGGGCAATCCTGCATGTTTTAGATGTGTCCCTCTTCCAACACACCTGATTCAAATGATCAGCTCATCATCAAGCTCTGCAGAAGCCTGATAACGATCCTGATCATTTGAATCAGAGGGAAACATCTAAAACATGCACGATTGTGGCCCTCGAGGACCAGGATTGCCCACCCCTGCCCTACAGCATTCTGAACCAATGGTATGATAAAAACATAACTGTGAAAATTTCCCACTTTTGTCTTTAATGCTTCCTGAGATCATTGAAACATAGCCTCAGATTTCTGAATAAGTTGGACCTGCAGTTTAAAAAAAAGCTTAATCTCAGATAGTATTTAACACATCCAGCTATGATTTCACAAATATCTTTATAAATATCCAGATTTTATGCTATAAACAGTTCAGGAAAATCAGCGATGGTCGGGCAGAAACCGTTCTAAAAATGTGATGATCTGAGATGGACTGACTCCTGGTACGGTGGAGCAGTGGTGGGCACCGTCCCCACAGCAAGAGGGTCACGGTTTTGAACCTGCTGGTCCACTGGGCCTCCTGTCTGGAGTTTACATGTTCTCCCTGTGTTTGGGTGCTTCAGCTTTCTCCCACAGGCCAAACATGCTTCATAGGTTAACTGCTGGTCTGCTCCAGTGTTTGCTAGAAGAGGCTCCAGCAGGTACAGCTAATGGATGGATGGATGGATGGATGGATGGATGGATGGATGGATGGATGGATAACCGCCTTGCTCCAATGCCACCGCTACATCCAAGATAATTAGTTGGTATTTCAATCCACCAAGAGTTATTCTGCTATTGTAGTTACTGATTATTGGTTAAAATTGTTTTTTTTAGCAAATTTACCAAACACTACCTTCTCTAGCGCCTGGAATGTTAAGACTAACTGTGTCCTCCTGTCAGATATATGTCAGCAAACTTAAAATTTTAGACAGACTAAACAATTTAAAGGTGCATTCTCTGGCTTTAGATGATTTTCTGCAACCATTTTCAGTCACTTTAGAGTCAACAAAATACAAGCAGCATCATTTTACTTGTTCATTAGTGGATGAACTCTTTCCGTTTTGTTATCTGAAATTTCTGCTTTTCACACAAAATATTTCATAATCAAACATAAGATAAATGTGTTTTCTGTGATTCAGTAATTTGTTCATACATATCTCGTAAAACAAAAAAAAGAATGAAATGTGTCCTTGTTTGGTGAAATAACTAGCAAAGTCTAGTTTATTGTAAAGATAAGGAGTTACTACTTAAACTATTTTTGGTTCTAATAAGGTGAGAAGAAAGGAGAAGCAAGATCAAGAGTCAACAGTGAGGCTAGGAGCTTTGTGAAGCTGTACTTAGCAGAGTGACGTTTTCAATTCAATGCCAATGTCAGCAAGGTAAAACGCTACAATGACACTGCAAACATGGTAATGGATAAGCAGGTACAGCATTTACTGTGTTCAACACGTTGCTAACGAGCACTAAACACAGAGTCTAATGGGAACGCCAACAGTTTGGCAGGTATTTAGTCATAAAACCAAACTACTGAACAAATTAAACACCAGATGATGCCCCCCCCTAAATCCAGTGGAAGAGATACATTTGTGCACCAGATTTCTTCACAATTCCTTCAATATTTAAGCACCAACTTCACTGTGTAATTAGAGGAAAAGTCAGGGGAAGTCAAAAGGTTTCTTCCTCTAGAGCAGGGGTGTCGAATCCTGGTCCTCGAGGGCCGCAGTCCTTCAAGTTTTAGATGTTTCCCTCTTCCAACACACCTGATTCAAATGATCAGCTCATCATCAAGCTCTGCAGAAGCCTGATAACGATCCTGATCATTTGAATCAGGTGTGTTGGAAGAAGGAAACATCTAAAACATGAAGGACTGCGGCCCTCAAGGACCAGGATTCGACACCCCTGCTCTAGAGGCTATGAACTCCAGGACAAAATTTCACCACATTCCATCCAATCACTGTTGAGAATTTTCAGTTTCAAGTTTGTTTATCTGCCAGCGTGAATGAAAAGATTTGAACAAAAAATGGTTTTATGCAGACGGCATTGGGGGTCGAAGGAACCTCTGACAAATAGGAAGTCCCAGTTTCCAACACAGTGCAGTCCTTTTACTCACTCTATTGGCGGCTTAGTGACACATGAGCTTCACCAGTTGTGCTCCAACACACATCCACCCTCAACTAAGCAACAGTCAACCAGTAGGCTCTGGTGTTTCCTCGACTGCCTTCCCAACTCTAAACTCCAAACTAGAAGCATCTGCATCTATCTGTGGTGACATCAACTGACAAAACTGCAGCTCTGATAACGTTGTCAGCCTACAAGTTGCCCTTCTGGATGCTGTCTACCTGCATGAGGTCATTTTTATAAAGTGTGGTACCACGCTGCATTTATTTCAAGTATTTTACAACAGCTTTGATCTTAAACCTACCTTCTGTTCAAGGTGCGCTCTCCGTATGGAGACCTTCTGCTCAAGTTTCTGCTGCTCTCGCTCATGTTGGGTCTCCATCTGTGACTTGGTTTTTCTCTGGTAGGCGTCCAGGAGCTCCATCTCTTGCTTCAGCTGCTGTTTCAGAGCTTGGCACTCTGTTTCCTGCTCTGCTTCTAGTCGCATCTAGAGGCCAAGCAGGATAGAGTCGGTCACAAACATTACACATGTTCACCTTAGAGCTGTTAAAAGTTTAGCCTTATTTATCAAACTACAGGACAAAAAAAATCACAAAAGTGGTGTTTAAAGGTCACTATAAACCCTTAATCTGCTTCGAAGAGGAACTTATTGTTTAAATAAAATTGATGAACGAGGCCCACTTTTGCCATTCATGACAAGATGCTTCACAGTCGCCGTACCGCTTGTGAAGCCATCATCTCGTTGATGCTCTGTTCGTACTGCTCAGCCAGTACAGCCAGCTTGCGTGTCTGCTCCTCTTTCAGGCCCTTCAGGATGGTTTTGTGGTCGCCTTTGGGAGACACCTCCAGTTGGTGGTTCCTAAGAGCTTTGTACTGCTTGTTCTGCACCTTGCAAGTATCCTGGAACTGTTTCTTGATCTGCATCTCCAGCGTCTGCAGAGGGGTAAATTGGAGGTGTTAGAGTTGGTTTCATGTGACTTTAGGCAGGTTTGGTTTCTGGCTAAAATTTGCTCCAACACATAGATGCAGAATGAAGTTCAGCATTTAGTTCAAGAGTTAGTTGTGATTCTTTCAATACCGCTCTGAATTTAATTGATTGGTTTGACTTGTGGATGCAAAAACTGACGGTTTCGCCGAGTCCTCAGTCGACCCTTTTCAGTTTGAAGTAAACCACTGCATTTGAAGTTGATAGAGTGGCATAATTAATTACTTTTTTTTGCAACGCCCTTGAACATTTCAGTCGATTTAAGTTAGCTTTTCACCACTGTATTATAAGATGAAGGAAGGAAAGGAGTAAAGATGTAGGTTTATTAAGGCTATAACATATTTTTGGAAGAAGCAGTTCTCGTGGCATCATAGTTAATGTTTTTCTCCAGGTTGGACAACTGAGGAACAGACTAAGAGAGGAGATGTACAGCAGCTGCACATCTTCATTTCCATTTTCTGAACAAACTTTACAAACGTCTTAAAATGAGTTTTTCTAGACGTCTGCTCACTGAATAAGCACATGGACCAAAGTGGCAAAGAGAAAGTTTTCTGCACCTTGAGGTTTCTGGGCTGCTGCCGCTGCTCCAGAGTGTGTTTCCTGTGCAGTTCTCTCTGCCGCCGGCCGTTGTACTCCTCCTGGTTTTCGAGCTCGGTCTGGTGCTGCAGCCGGATGAGTTCAATACGCAGCTTCTGTAGCATCTGCAGCTGCCGGCGCTCCAGGTCCTGGGTGGATTCGTCCTGCCGGATCATCAGGGCATGTTCCATCTCCTTCTGGGTCCTCTTCTTGTTCAGCTCCTGCGACAAGAAGATTGTGGGGCTGGTTGATTGACTTTGTGTCTTAGTACATACTTTGCTTCGTTGCATATATTGTCATGTAAATTCACAGCATTTGACTGGTCTGACTGGTTAATTTCTGGTGTTAAGTGCTTACCTTTTCAACTTCACATGTTTGTTAGGCATTTCTGCTACACACAGATGCAGACGACATACTGCTTTACATTGGAGATGTTAGATTATAATTGCAGGGCTTTTTCTTTTAGGAAACCATTTAATGCCTTGTTCAAATCCTTTTCCTTGTCCAATAGAAGGTTTGTGCTCAGCAAAAATCCCAAATCTTACTTGTCTACACATTCACAATGTTGTTTATTTTTGTTTCATGAACGTTTGTGAGAATTTTCACAATGTTGTTTATTTTTGTTTCATGAACGTTTGTGAGAATTTTAAGATATAACTTTATGCTGGCATCTTGTCAATGATATTTTTCAGTAGCTGAAGCAATTAAAGGATTTATTGAACCTATACAACAGATTATTCATACTTAAACTGGTTGTTAGCTTCAGCCTGATACTTTAACAAAAAAAAAAAAGTCATTATAAGGATTTTGTGGAACCTGTTTTGGTAATCACATCCACAGTGTGTCACAAAATGTTCTTGTGTCCAAATACCTTCTAAAAACAGCAACAACACGATGTGAGGAAATTGCACTACCTCTCTTAGTTGCTCCTGTTCAAACTCATGCCTCCTGACCAGACTCCGGCGTTTCAGGGCCCTACAGCTCCGGTCGTAGACCAGCCTCTGTTGGGCCAGAAGATGAGCTTCCTCCTCAGCCTGAGAGCGCTGCATTGTTTCTTTGTGCCTCGACAGACGCTCCTGTTTTTCCTCCTTGGGTGTACAAGGGTCCTCATTCATCTCCTACACCGGGACCAGAACAGAGCGAATGAAGTTTGCATGATGATGTGAAGACATTCTTATGTTTCAAGATACAACGTCATTGACTTAATTGTTCAGAATAATTACATCCTTGATCTTCTCTTTGCAAATCCTGTATTCCTTTTTCTGGTTCTCTAAGAAAGAAGTCAGCTCTTTCTTTTGCTGAGCAACAATCTGTTGCTGGATCCGCCTTTCTTCTGCTGCAACTGACTTCATCTGTGAAGAGACATTAAAATAATTGAATATGATCACCCTGTATTTCATGCCTGCCCTAAAGTACACACACACAAGTTTGACTTGAAGAGAATCAACTCACTCTTCAGATTCCTACTCATTCACAACTAACACCTGCTGTACCTCTTTGTCTGTTTGAGCAGCGTGCCGTTTGGCCAGTCTTTCCAGCTCAATGTAAGTGTTGTTCGCATGTGTCTCTAATTCCTTCTGCAGCCGGAGCCTATGCTCATCCATCTCGGCCTTTAGCCTGTTCTCCAGGGCGATCAGCTGCTTCTGGTGCTGTCGCCGCATGCGCTTATACCCAGACATCTGCTCCCGCAGCTCAAAGTCCTGCTCATGCTCCTGGATCTACCTGATGCCCTGGACAGGAGGAAGAAAGAAACTGAGCAGGCACAAAGGAGCAACTTCACACTGTACAGAGGTAAACAAAAAAAAATCTGCAAACTAAGCTCAGATTACTACACATCCAACAGGATAACACCTCTGTGGTTTCATCAAGCCACTTCACTTCTGATGAATAAGTAGCACTCCTATGTGACACCACTACTGGACTCGAGATCAAACAGGACAACAATGGAGAGACTACGTGGACGTGCACCTTTTACGATCCATGACAAAAAAGCCCAAACCTCGCTGGTGAAAGACAGCAGGCAGCGGAGATTTACATGGAATACATATAAATGCAATGCACACACATAAAAGCAGAGGCAGAGAGGGAAGCTGAGGATGGAGGAAAAAAAAAAAAAATGACATCCATTAACAGGATCCGGTTGCCATGACTACAGATGTACAGCTGAGAACACAGACACCCCCTTCCCTCCCTCCCCATCCCCGCGCCGCCAAGTACGCGCGCATACACACACACACACACACACTCTCTCTCTCTTTCTGTCACGCACACGCGCACACACTAATAACCCACGCGCACACGTTTTTTTTTTTTTTTTTTTTTTTTATGCAAACGGTTTGGAGAGAGGGAGCTGCGTACCAAAGATGCTGATTTGATGGTGGCAATGTGTTCACAGATCTTGCAGTCGAGAGACCGGCTCTTGTGAGAAGTAGGCCGCAGCTCTGGCCTGGTGTCCCTGTGCACAGCCTCATCCCTCACGCAAGCATGGTCCTGCAGGGGGGGAGGAAAAGGAGGAGATAGTGGGGCTGGGTGCTTCCCAGGCCCTCCGCACTCGCTGTTTCTGCTAGAGCTGCTGTTACTGCCGAATCTCCCTGAATGCAGCACACATCCAGCGTTAAATGCATCCTTCCCCCGCTTGTTCCCCTCGCTACTGTCTGCAAGTCCTTCCTAAGAGAGAAAAGGGCATTGCCAAACAATTGCAGGCACCACCGAGAAGGCAGCCACTGGATGAAGTCGGGTTCTTTTTTTTTTTTTTTTCTTTCCTTTTTTTTTTTTTTTTTTTTCTGGCGTCCCCCTCTTTCCCAAAGAGGAGGAACCAAATGGCTCCGGTGGATAAGGGTGAATTATGCAATGCCTACCATTGATAATCGGAGAAAGATACCACAGGGATGCAATTTACTGCCACTCTTCTTTTCCGTTTCAGAATGCAAGAGAGATTTGGGAGGAAAAATAGTTTCCCTGTGTTCCTATGATCGCGTATGGTGCCATGTTTAAAAATATTTGGATCAGATAAGGCACATCCGAACATGGTTTTCCCTCGAATCTGTCGCCGGATGATCCGTTTGTATTCCACTCGAATTTCTGTCCTACATTTACAGCGCACTTGGTCATGGTAGGTGGTTCTGGTGCCTTCTATTCATCTCTTTCCTCTGTCCCTCTTCTACACTCCCCCTTCCTTTAAAGAGACACCACAATACTACAGGCACATCTCAACGAGCTGAAGTCATCTCACACCGGAGCAGATCTTTTAAAAAAATGACATCATTAATACTATGATAAAAATAATGTCCACTAGTAGACGATAAAGAAAGAAAAAAAAACCCAACACAACCTGTGTTTGTTTGGGGGGGAAAAAAAGTTGTATCAGCAATGCATTCTTACTTAGACACATGTTCACCAAATTCTGTCTTTTTAAAATTCTTATAATATAATAATATATATATTTCGAAATAAAGCAACCATGATGCATTTTATACTTTGTTTTAAAATCTGTCAAAACATGTTTTTTGTTCGAGATACTGTATTGGAGAATAATTAAATTATTTAAAATATAACTCTCCTGTGTCTGTATCTATGAGCAATACATGTGTTTTGCAGTAATATTCAAACAAAAAGGCTAAAATTTTAATTTTTTTGGTATTATTATTATTTTTGCTATTTTTATAATTCCTGTCATTACTCCATGTGGCCGCTGGGGGGCGACAGAGACAAACATTTGGATTTCTCTCTCCTTGGTGCTGAATATTTCTTCGTATATCGCGTCACGCTACGCTACTGCTACTCATACCAAATACTCCGCTGATACTACCTCGACCGCTACGGCGAACGCCAAATACATCTCGGTAACCTCGCGATGCTCCCTGGCAACCGACTGGAATATCCATGGCAACCACCACCTACAGTTTACCAGGCACCTGCAACCACATGAAGTCCATCTGCAGGTCATTGATTGAACCCTTGAAAATTCATCTCCATATATTAAAATCACATATTTAGCATTTTTTGAACCATGAAAATAACCCCTTTCAAACCTAAAAATAAGTTGGATTCTCGCACCTCTACCCATTCATTGCAGCTCAAGCACACCAGCTCGCCCACGACTCTGCTTGAACAATGTAAAACTACACAAAGGCAAGTTGTCATATTGGAGTCATTTAACCGTCATTTAACTGATTTTGAACACAAATAATAGGCGGTTTTCCACTGACGGAACTCGGGGCGGCAAACTTTTACAGGAACCGAGCCCTGTTTGGGCCTTTTTCAGCCTTTCTGTTTCCATTGTTGGGTAGGATCCAACAATCTTCAACTGTGATGTGAGTGTGTTAAAACAACAACAAGTAGTAGTTATTGGACGTGACTCCAGTTCTGAGCACAAAGGAAATAGAACAGTGGAGGGGGTTGTTATGTTCGCCTATATAGTGAATTATATGTTGAAGACAGCTACCTGGCAAGGACATTGGCAGGACTGAAAAATAGGCATTTGTTGTCCTGTTTGAATGTAAGCAGTCATCATTTGCCTTCCTCGAATTTAACCAATCAGTGTTAAGATCCACAAAGTAGTTTTTAAGAGCTGATCAGAAGCACCTATTGTGAAGTCGGTGCTTTTTATCTCCGCCGAAAAGGGTCTACAGTGGCGGTTCTTGCGGTCGAAATAATGTTTGAATGTTTGAAAATGATATGCAAGTTCCTGCAGAGGCAGTCGTGGCA
Source organism: Stegastes partitus (assembly GCF_000690725.1). Taxonomy (NCBI): domain Eukaryota; kingdom Metazoa; phylum Chordata; class Actinopteri; family Pomacentridae; genus Stegastes; species Stegastes partitus. The sequence continues at coordinate 438,382 of NW_007578187.1, forward strand.
CTGACTACTTATTTAGCTCATAACATGTCTTCCAGAATATACAAACTGCCATGTGGGCATCTTAACAAGGGCAAAAACTGGGTTTCCAATGGAGGGGATCTTTGCAATCCACCTACCAACCCTACGGATCATGCTTAGTTAGGAGCTACATGGAAATACAGGCCAGACTTTCAAAATACCAAAAAAGAAAGCCACCTACCAGAAATCTACCATAATAACTTATAAATGACAGGACTGACCACATAGCAACCACTTACACGAATCATCCATCCATCCATCCATCCATCCATCCATTATCTATACACCGCTTAATCCTCACTGGTGTGGGGGGGCTGGCAGGACGAAGGCAGGAGACACCCTGGACAGGTCACCAGTCTATCACAGGGCTACACTTAGAGACAGACAACCAAGCACACTCATATTCACACCTGCAGACAATTTAGAATCATCAATTAACGTCAACTTTTGGACTGTGTGGGAGGAAGCCGGAGAACCCAGAGAGAACTCACGCTGCACTGCAGAAAGATCCCGGGTGTCCTCACCGGGACGCAAACCAGCGACCTTCTTGCTGCGAGGCAACGGTGCTACCAGCTGTGCCACCTTGCAGCCCTCACCCCATCTAGCTTTAAGATTTTTATTTTGTCCTGGAAAGTCCAGTAAATGCATTTATATTGGCTTATTTCCTGTTGTTGACTGTGAGGTTTATGAAATGGCAGGTAAAGAAGTTTCTGTTAACTCATTGTCTGTGATGATTTCAAGATGTTTTAATCTTTTCATTAAAAAAACAAAACAAAGAAGAAACAGACTCATCATTCATAAAATAGAAGATTCCAGGACAAAAGTATGATAAGATATATTTTTTTTCCTCCCAAAAGTTTCGCCCCAAACAAATTCAGTAATTTATTAAATCAAAACAAGAACAGGAAAGTGTTTGTTGTGAAGAGCTGGTGAAGTGTCAGCACAGGCATTTAACCTCCATCACAGATGCACAGTGGGGATGCTTTGAAAAATCACATCATAGATAGTTTTTGTTTATCAATTAGCTTCATACAAAGATCAGTAAAGAGAAAACTTGATGAAACATGATGCTGTGACCAGAGATCCTGGTTTTTCTTGCCACTGAAGTTAGCTCTTCATGACTCTGGTCGTGTGTTTGGGGTTGTTGTCATGCTGCAGGATGAATTTGATG
>NW_007578187.1:439590-446296 GCF_000690725.1 Stegastes partitus
CCTAAGCTGTCTTTAAAGACATTCAGGACACTTTTCCCACTATATACTACATCCTGATGCGTTTTCAGGACATTCTGGAACGTGACCATTTTTGACAAAAACGACATGCAGAAATCTACCATAATAACTTATAAATGACAGGACTGACCACATAGCGACCACTTACACTAATCACCCATCCATCCATCCATCCATTGGTTGTGGGGGGGCTGGCAGGACGAAGGCAGGGGACACCCTGGACAGGTCACCAGTCTATCACGGGGCTACACTTAGGGACAGACAACCAAGCACACTCACATTCACACCTACGGACAATTTAGAATCACCAATTAAGGTCAACTTTTGGACTTGTGGGAGGAAGCCAGAGAACTCACGCTGCACTGCAGAAAGATCCCGGGTGTCCTCGCCGCGACGCAAACCAGTGACCTTCTTGCTGCGAGGCAACGGTGCTACCAGCTGTGCCACCTTGCAGCCCTCACCCCATCTAGCTTTAAGATTTTTATTTTGTCCTGGAAAGTCCAGTAAATGTATTTATATTGGCTTATTTCCTGTTGTTGACTGTGAGGTTTATGAAATGGCAGGTAAAGAAGTTTCTGTTTACTCATTGTCTGTGATGATTTCAAGATGTTTTAATCTTTTCATTAAAAAAAAAAAAACAAAGAAGAAACAGACTTATCATTCATAAAATAGAAGATTCCAGGACAAAATTATGATAAGATATATTTTTCCTCCCAAAAATTTCGCCCCAAACAAATTCAGTAATTTAATTACATCAAAACAAGAACAGGAAAGTGTTTGTTGTGAAGAGCTGGTGAAGTGTCAGCACAGGCATTTAACCTCCATCACAGATGCACAGTGGGGATGCTTTGAAAAATCACATCATAGATAGTTTTTTATTTATCAGTTAGCTTCATACAAAGATCAGTAAAGAGAAAACTTGATGAAACATGATGCTGTGACCAGAGATCCCGGTTTTTCTTGCCACTGAAGTTAGTTCTTCATGACTCTGGTCGTGTGTTTGGGGTTGTTGTCATGCTGCAGGATGAATTTGATGCCAATCAGATGCCTTCCTGATGAATAAGAATCTAAATATCTAAAATGCATGAAACCTTTGCACAGCACTGCACATAAACATCTAATCTGCATCTCTGCTGTTTTTTGTTTTTTTTACATTCATAAAACATGTCGGCTTCCACTCTTGTTGTCTGTTTCATTGACGCCTAATGTTTGTTTGTGTACTGATCAACACCGATGAAGTCAAGCCAAAAACGTTTTTTTTAACAGGACTGTCTTTTAACAATGATTTGATCTGCAGTATTCTGCTCTACCACTAGATGTCACTGTAGACTTTTTAAGGAACGTGGCCTCGATCAGTTCAGCTCGTCTGACTTTCTGACCCCTTCAGATGTTACTTTACATAGATTTTCTACTTGCTGTATAACTTTTATTATAATTTCCTTCAAAATTTGCTCCACATGCATTTGAGTTGAAAAAAGATGTTTGTTTTTTTTCCCCAACATTATGTATTTCCATGTCATACATAATGTTTGAGAAAACGTGCTTGCAGTAAATCTTCAGAACCCAATTTGAAACCACATAAACCACCAACAGGCAATTTGGAGGATGTACTCAGTTATGTGGTCTTTGAGATATATTGTTGAGAACAATCTACATCAGTAAAACAAACTTGAACTCAAAAATTACAGACAAATCTCTTGATTTGGAAATAAATCCCCAAATTTTACACTTAACGGTACACTGGATGAACAATTAATACAGATTAAACTTGTTCCTGTTTAGCCTATAATCTGCTGAGAAACAACTAAAAGACACCAATGAAGAACATTATATTATTTGTCCATTTATGTGACACAAGTTGTTTAATGCATTTGCTGATGATCAGCTTCAAGACGTCAGCGTACACAGTTTCAGTGCGAACACACGAAATTAATCGATTCAACAGTTTTACAGTGTAAATAAGAGGCAGTGGCGACAGTATCTCACGGCAGGAACACCAGTTTGTTAGTGAATCACCTTTAATAAGCTGCAACAAACTGGTTGTTCTCTTTACTACAAAGAGTCGCTAAGTCTGACTGCAGTTTTAAATTTTCCTCACTGGTTTCACTTTTCTCCGTCCTGCTTCTGTCTGATCTGAACTGGGATGACGAGTTCGCTGCCCGGATTGGTGACGGAGGTTCCAGGAACCGGAGCCTCTACGGACAGGATGCCATCACCCGACAGTGATGAACTGATGTGCTGCAGGTCCACCCCCTGTGGCAACCTGGAACGAATGTAGAGGAAGTTTAACAGTAACGAACAAACACTAATCCCTTACAATATGCCTTCTATGCATATGTTCAGTACATTCAGAGCTGCTCATTTAACCAGATAACATTCTTGATCTGTCACTAAAGCCTGTCGTCGCTGCAGGGTACTCTGTCGTCTGTGTTTAAGTTGCTCTCTCGTCGTCATCAACATCAACAGATATATGGATTTCAACACTCTCTATACTCTCAGAAAAACCTACTTGTATTTACGAGTGAAGCACCTCGAGACCAATCCGTGCTCATCCTGCCTTTCTTCATGATTTCCTTGAAAGAAAAAACAGCCACAATGATAAAAAAACTGTTTAACATTTACAGCTTGTTTTCTGTTTTTCCTTACAAAAGTCATCAGAAATTTAGCTCGAGGTCAATAAAAGCAACATGTGCAGTACCTGAGATTTGCAAATAGCCCTCCTTGGTGGTGATTGTGATCTCCTCAGGCGAGAAGTGATTGACGTCCAGGTTAATCTTCCAGCTGTCCTGCCCTGTTCTGATTTCCGACACTCCGCTTGTCAGTTGCCTCAGACCCTTTTGGTCCAACGCCGCAGGGTGCTGACCGGTGAAAGGAGGCAGAAGGGGAGATTGCGCGTACCCCGGCCAGGAGAAAGACGCCAGTCTCCTCTTCGCCCAGTCGATCCAGTCCAGATCACTCGGCTCCAGGAAAGGAGGGAGGCCAAAATCCTGAGCAAAGATACGACTCGGCTGTGTCCAGTTTGGGAAAGGATCCCAGCTCACATCTCGGCGGAAAATGGGACGAGGTAATATTTTATTTTGCTCGGACATATCCTTGAGAATAAGCTCGGAGTGAAGGCAAACGGTGTTGAAACTGCAACGCCTGTAGCTCCACTCGGACAAACAAGTCTAGACTGATGACCAGAACACTGAACAATAGAGCAGCTGTATTTTTTTACTATCAAACCCAAACAGAACTGGAGGTCTGGGGAGGGAGGCTGCTTTGGCATCTGCAATGCTCCGCTCACACAGTTTATATACCCAGCTGATTCATTCTAACACTTGCGCAGCAGTAAGTGTGATCTAAGGCATGAGAATGGCTTGATATGTGATGAGCTGGGGTGTTACTCCTCTGTTGCCCCGGGACGAGGCGAGGATAATGCTAATTATTTGTATTTATATCTCTTGAGTGTCCGTGGCAAGTTGTTGGTGAATGACTCCAGAAGCAGCAAGCAGACAGTTTATTCAGCGGTGGCCTCTGCAGTCTTGTCACATACTGGTGCTCTTTGTCCATAGAAATCACAGCCTTGTGTTATGTGAGGGAACATTCAGGGCCTTACGGTAAACAACAGTGTTACTTCCAGTGTCTCAACCCAAGACTGAAGACAAAACTCGAGTTCAAGTAAACATGATCACGTGATGCAGGACAAGCATATCGCAAAGTGAAAGACTTGTTTAGTCCCAGGACAAAGTGGTGGACAGAAAGACTGACGCAGTGGGGCAGTGGTGAGGAATTTGACATCGGCAGCTACGTCTTCACGGGTGACATGTTGGGCAAATAATGAACTGGGCTTTAGAGGGATAAATCAATGTGCCATCAGAGAGGGAGGGTAGTTATTACTGAGGCAATATCTGCAGCCTGTTCATCTGTGGTCATACAAAGCATTAGTCAAAGATATTAACCAGCAATAATGAGGAATGAGTGGTAGAAATAAAGTGTCACCACATCAGAAAGTAATAAGAGTAAGCAATATGATAAAACTACGAGCGATGAGGCAATACTTTGACAGCAACATGAGTTATCTCATATATGCCCAGTACTTCAAATCAAACGCTCGTCTGTTATGTCTGACTTCCTCTCTGCTCAATCAAAAAAATTAATCTTTGTCTATCGTTGTTACACATTTAGAAGTTGTTGTTTTTCATGAAAGCGATTCCTCCCTGCCTTAAAATGGTTCAGTCGTAACTCCACACTGTCACTGCAGCTCCAGCACACCAGCTCACCTACGACTCTGCTCAAACACCGTAAAGCTGCTCGAAACACAACACAGTGGAAAGTTGAATTGTTGGAGTGATTTGGCCGCACAACTTAGATCTGAAAGCAAATTAGGAAGACAAAAAAAAAATGATGCAGGAAGTCTCACGATGCAAACTGACAGGATTGGTTCCTTTAGTTTGTTACATATGAAACCCTGGAAGTCTGAATCCGTGCGTTTGAGACTCTCATTGGGACACTGCAGTTTCAAGTGCTCAGCCATGACATCGACTGCTCACTTTGCTCATGATTTATGTTACAGCATATGAAAAACATTACATGGACATGTAAACGAGGTAAAAAAAAACTTGGTTTTCAGTCGAGGGGTTCTTCAAAACTTTCTTTAGGCCACGATGGTTGCGTCACAAAACAGCAATCAATCAGCCTCATTGATACATCAATCAGCCACCACACTTAGTATTTATTCACTGTTGCTAGCTGCTATCTTCTATGTTATTTTGTGACCAAACCTGAGTGTATATCTTCAGAAAAGGTGCAGCACTGTTCTAAAAAAAGGGCTGATTTGAAGTTCACAACAACGTGCTGTTAGACCCAGTTCTTTTGTTGAAACAGCTCCAAGGAATAGTCGGAGAAAAGTTCAGGTCTCAAGTTAAACAGTTTATTCAGGTCACAGGTAAAGTTTTACAGCGCTGGATTCGGGCAGACAGAGAGTGCTCTCATGTCCAGCTGAACTGAGTGTTTTCGGTTCCAGGTTACAGATATCTTCTTGGGCTGGGCCTGCGCCGAACATAGATAAGATTTAATTGGCCAGTTACTAATGGTGTGGACAGGCATCCTTCTGCGCTCTGTCCACGTCCTTGATATTTGGTAAGCAATGTGTGCGGATGTTGTTGGTACGGCGTGTAGCTAAAGCAACAATCGTATTTAAGAGAAAAGAGGAGTTTCCACTATCTCCAGGTGTGCAAACCAGTTCTCACCGGCCACATTATCTTCAAGGACATAAGCTCAGTACAAAATACAAACTCAGAATACATAATAACTTGAAACTTAATTAATTATAAGAACCATAGGCTTCATGGAAAAATACAGACTCCGAACACATAATAGCTTGAATCATATTTAATTATAACAGTGCTGTTATGGTTTATCTCAACTGTGTGGCATGAAGTGCAGTTAGACTGGAGATATATCATTTTAGGAAGCTACAGAATGTGTTGTATTTAAATAGCTTTATTGTCCAAGAAAAAAACAACAACAACAAACATTTACAGTACAGTTTGTCTCTAAGTGTAGCCCTGTGATAGACTGGTGAACTGTCCAGGGTGTCCCCTGCCTTCGTCCTGAGTCAGCTGGGATAAACTCCAGCCCCCCCGCGACCCTAGTGGGGATTAGGCGTTGTATAGATAATGGATGGATGGATTTACAGTACATATTTCCTGAGAGCTTATATGACTATCAATAATGGAACGTTTCCACAACAGCAAGCAGCACTTCATTGGAGTTTTACCAGTAAACTTGGTATGTTTCTAAATGAAACCCAGAGCATCTTCATCATCATCTTCATCTTCATGACTTACAGCAAAGGAGATGAACACAAACTCTAACCCTCAGCCTGCCACGTGTGCAGTCATTCTTAAACTGTGCAGGGACTTTTGCTCGACCTTATTATTTATGTGTGTAGTTTACAAGGTTTACAACAAAAAGAAAAACAGTGCATTTCCTAAGAACAATGAAATCTGCTCTTTCCCTAAACCTGTAATTATAACAGGTTTGTTCAGGTCTCTACATTTAATGAAAGGTGAAAACTCATTCTTGGAAAAGACTTCTCTTTTCAGCAGATGAGGACATGAATATGTAAAATATTACACCCGGGATTCAGGTTCGAAGGCTTCATTTTTGTCCTCTTCTTTTGAAAACTCAATTTTTCTGAAAAAGATAAATTTAAAAATAAATGAAATTAAACAGCATTCAGTAAGAACTTACAATCCATCACTGACAATCAAGTCCAGTTCATCCTAATTTTAGTCTTACTTCTCCAGATGAATAAGATCAAATTCTATACTGTACCTTCTTCCTTTTATGTAGGACCACAGGACTTGTACAATGAGCACTGTAATTGCAAACAGTGCTACACCTCCAATAACTGCACCAGCCACAATTCTTGGATCTGTTCCTGAAATGTAGGAAGGACATATTTAAACAAGGTGTAAAACCTGAATTGCTTATGTTGTTATATTTATCTAATTTACTGCACTTTTTCAGATTCAGACAGGAATCAAAGGTCAAAGTGTGTCACAAAGGTGTCCATCAACAGGCAAATGTTAAAGTTACATTTATAAGACTCTTGGTCTAATTACATTTGTTCTGATTACTGGAAAGATAATAAGTATAAATGTGTAGTATACACAGATAAACTCACTATTTACAGTCACAC
>NW_007578187.1:450905-455229 GCF_000690725.1 Stegastes partitus
TCAGTCTTGATAATGTTAAATTAGATTGTGATTAAAAAATCCTCCAAAGGTAGAACATTTACATTCCTGTAAATAGTTGTGCCTGATGTTACTCATATTCTAATTTCTGATTTTAAATAAAAGGTCATTTGCAGACTGCATCAACTCCGAAATTCGAGTTTACACACAGGACTAAGTTGATGCAGTTACTAACATTAGTGACCATGTTACTTCAAGTCACATTAATGACAGTGTTTTCTCTTAAAGGCCTGACTCTACGATGGTAACATGCTCACTGTCACCCCGAACTGAAGTTGTTTTACTTCCTTAAGTTTAAACATGAGCTTTTCTAACATTTCACACAGTCAAAGCAGTAAATATTAACTCTCAATAATATAGATACAACCAACAGAACATAATCAACAGCTTCAGTGATTTCTTACAGTTCGCCCCAATTCTGAACACCTCCTCTGGATTGCTGTAGTTCTGGACGGGCTGACCGTTGCTGTGAACAAGGTCATCTTTGGGGTCATCGTTCATGTTTCCCAACAGACCACGAATGGAGCCTTTAAACTCCTCTGGCAGGAGCACAGTGGTCGTCATGGTTCCCTCTCTCAGTCGCACCTCCACCCCGGCTCCAGAGGGGAACATCACGGTCACATTTGTAGGGGTAGGACAAAACACAAATGAATCTGCAAGACATTTGGGTAGAAGAGGGGCAGTTACAGCAGTTGGAAAAAGACAATTTCTAAATAGAATTTTGTGCAATGAGCAATAGGATGTTGGAAAACTAGTTTTGCAAAAGGTGGAACAGTTGTAAAAGTTGGTTATCTCACACTTCTGAAGTGTTAAAAGAAGTACTCAAATCCTTTACTCAAGTTACAACCATGCAATCATATTCCATTTAAAACAGCGTTGCATGAGGGCCACAATTCAGAATCAATCTCTCACCGTCAAAGTTCATCCAGCTCTGCTCAGCAAAGGACAGAGTTTTGTGATTCTGCAGCACTTCAAGGTGATTGTGAGCGCTGGCCAGCCGGACCTCAATAATATTAAAGCGAATATTTTCCATGGCGACAGACGTCAACATTGTTGCGTTGATCGAGGTTTCTGACAATGAGAGAAGCAGATCAATGATGCAGGGAACAGTAGCTGTTGTTTCAGTTTATATTCGGCATGAAATGCGTGTTTTCTTTGTTTCTTGAGTAAGATATTTAAATCTTTAAAGCTCCGTGTCTCACCGTTCACAGGCTCTGTTCTGCCCTGGATTCTCAGCAATCTATGCGTCACCAAAGTGTATTCTCCTTTGCCATTGAAGGTGTAGCTGACACCATCAAATGTTATGAAGTGGGGATCTCCAAACACCACAGCTGGAAATAGGCACAAAAAATAAACACGTTGCACTCAACAACAGTCATATATATATACAGTAACACCATGCTTTACAGTCAACCAACCTGAACTGGGTGGCTCGTATTCTCTGCAGTCGGTGGAGGGCCGATGTTTGAAGTAGTATTTGCAGTTGTCAGACCAGAGGCAGCAGTAGTAGAAGCTCAGAACGTCATGGACCCAGTGAGAGAATCCAGGGATTCGAGGAGGTTTTTTGAAGGGAGGTGAGCCCCAGTCATGTGCTCGGTCTGGAGTGCTGCCCCCGATTGAGTCTGCTGTCAGGACCTGAGTACCGTTCTTGTCATAACAGCACTGCTGTCCTGCTCCATATGAGGGGCTGGTGATGAATCCCCAAAGAATGTCAGTTAAAACAGAGAACTCTGCTACAGCCACAGACTGGAAATCAATATAAACAATAATCCACAGCCATGCTGGTTGATAGCAAGAGCTCACGATGCTCATGTTCAGCCTGTATAGACCACCTTTATGAGGCATGTTGGTATTCTAACGTTGGGTCATTAGTTTTAACCTAAAGTACAACTGAGACTGACTAGTTTTGTGGTTATTTAGTTATAATTTGGTTAGAAATTAAGTTTTATGTTGTCATTAATCCTGATGGGACCATCAGTGTGTTACCAACATGCTGACAATCTATTTGATTGTTGTCAGTCACACCTACCATTGGTGGATTGAGGTACATTTACTCAAGAACTATACTTAAGCTTTGTGTGTTTTTTTCTCCTTTGAACTCCACTGCATTTTTATGACAGCTAAGTTACTTGTGAAATGAAGATTTTACACAACAGACAACAAGCTTTTAAAATGCAACACATGCAGTGTGTCACACAAGTGAGTACATCCCTCCCTCACATTTCTGCAAATATTTTATTACATCTTTTCATGGGACAACACTGAAGAAATGATGCTTTGCTACAGTTTAAAGTCGTCGGTGTACAGCTTGTATAACAGTGTAAATGTACTGTCCCCTCAAAATAATACATTTTGCGGTTTAGACATGAATGAGTCTATTGAGTTATTTTGAGGGGACAATAAATTATTATACAATTTGTTCACTGGCTACTTTACACTGGAGCAAAGTGTCATGTCGTCAGTGTTGTTCCATAAGAAGATATAATAAAATATTTTTCAGAAATGTGACTCACTGTGTACTCACTTTTATGACATACTGTAGTTAAAGATTAAACTAATGATGTAGAACCTGATTGCCTTTTGATGTCTCACAAAAAGAAGTGTAATCAGAGCCACATTTCAGATGTCTGAGTTGTGTAACAACTCCACCAAATGATTTCATTTCAATAAATGTTCAGATGATCCAATTTCTCCCCAAAATCATCAATTAGAGAAAAACTCCAAAAGATGAAAACAGATTTGTGTAGCAGAACTTTAATTCTCTTACAAAACTTCACATTTCTCTGGTGTCACTGTAAATAACATTTTAGAATATCAAGCAGGATTTTTTCAATGCTGAACTTTTACCTGTAATGGAGTATTTTAACTATGTTACATTGGTACTTTTACCAAGGTGAAAACACTAGCTGGCTGCTGGCAACAGCTGATTATCAGAGAATCAAGTCATTAAGGTCCATCCTCTGGAAACCATGAATACGTTTCATGGGAATCCACCAAACAGTTGTTTTTCAGTCTGACACTGATCATGCCGTTGCATGCAAGAAGCCCATGTATTCATGTACAATGACATTCAAATTCATAACTGATGGCTATCATTGGTTCTTAAATATTTCATCATTGATTGATTAATCTGTTGTATTGATAAAACGTGAACCATGTTCATATGCGTTGCACACAATGTGTTTTTGATGTTAAATTCATTGCAGTATTGTTATTAGTTACATCAAATGTAACTGTAATCCATTAGCAGACAATAGATCATAAGCTTCTCCTTCACTTAGTGTCAATATGCTTTGCTATGTTTTAGGTATGAAGGTTGCCACACAAGAGTGCCATGAATCATGACCCAACATATAAATGAGTACAAGGAGGGAATTTACTACTCGCTATCAGGCGTGTGGGTTATTTGTGGGCATGTTTTGTTTTATTGCAGTTATACGTAAGAGATTAGATAGAAAGAAGGACCCAAGACGCCACAAAGCACAATATGGGAGTCAACATTTGTTAATGTCATGAAAGTTGTCAGCCATAACGTGCAAATAAAAATGCATTGATGGTGACTCATTTGTAAAACTTACAACACTGCCACGCAGCTATGAGGACTCTGGTCCAAGCTGAGGACTCACCTGGCTTGTATCGCCCTCACACAGTGAACACTCCCAGGGTGGTGGGTGCACACACTCCCTTTCTCTATGTCACAGCCATAGTCAGTCTGAGGAGAGACACAGCGTCAGTAAAATGTGTTTTGACGGTGTGACCTAAATGAAAGAATGTAGCTTCAGTCTAAGAACAGCTTGTCCTTACTCAGACTTTAACGCACAAACTTGAATTTACATAGATATTATTTTGCAACTCAGTCCAAAGGCACACGTATAACATGACAGTGCAGTTTTTCAGTCTGCTTGTCCACAGAGAATCCTTACTAACACATAAAGTCACTATGCAGTTTGAACAATACATTAACCAGCATTTGTAGAACAATAATGGCTGTGCCTCACCATGACTGTACATCTGTAGATAAACCATTAATGGTTGCACGGAGTGAGCTTGTAAATGTTGTAATTAGGAGAGAGCTCCTCCTTGACTTTGAACTGATAAGCAGTGAGCATCAGCAAAAGGTTACAGCCACTGACAAGCACCATAAATACATAAAGTGAATACATTCGTTCATCTAGCACATAAAATTCCCCAACTCTGATGACCTCTTCATTGAGTTCATTTGAGACACAAGATGTTTGATTGTTTTGTTGTTGTTTCTTTTCAGTACTGCTTCTTTGTGCGCTTCTCTAAATCTGTTTGGTAAAGC
>NW_007578187.1:464430-465303 GCF_000690725.1 Stegastes partitus
GGCCATTTTTCTGGCACGTTCGCTCTGCTGATCCTATCAGAGTGTAGCCATCGTCGCAGGAAAACCGCACCGTCGCTCCACGTAAGTAGCCGGTTCCCTCCTTTGTCCCATGAATTGGCGGTGAAAGCCGCACACAGGTTACCACTGCACAGTATGACAACAACTAACACTGTGGTGACGAGTTGCACATAACAATCACTGGAAGTTTTCTTTGACCTGTTCAGACTTTTTACCTGGCTTTAGATCATTCACAAGAGAAACGTGACTCTGGAAGGACACTCTGGTGGCATTTCCCATCTGTGGACTACGACCCACCAGGATATCATACCTGCAGGACAGAAGTGACGATCAGAAAATGATCAGATGACTAAAGGTCAAAACTGAAACATCAGAAGATGATGAGGATTCTTAGCATCTATATCGTGAAGCCATATTGTTATATTTACCATAATGCTACACATTAGTCTTTTGTTAGAAACTCTTGCCTGGTTAATGATCCATATCGCCCTGTGTGCAGTTTTGCGGTTTGACAGACGTTTTCGTATATTTGCACATTTGTAGTTCTACTGTGAAATCAGGATTATTTGTAGTTCTTCTCGTGATGAGTAAACTGAACTTCCTGTGTGAAACTGGTGGACTATTCCTTTAATAGCATGGCTATTGTGAACATTTCAGAGCTGGTGTGTTTTAGAACATATGTTTTTGTTGCATCATAATGAGTATAAGTATATATTTTTTTCTCTCATACCTACAGAACTGAGAACCTTCTCCAGTGCATATCTCAGCTGCCTGATGGGCCAGTGGATCATCTGGATTGTCAGGGACCGTAAACACCGGAATAAATGTGTTGTCATGTTTGGGACCGTGGTAATA
>NW_007578187.1:466688-469211 GCF_000690725.1 Stegastes partitus
GGCACACACTCTCCGGTCCCCCTTTTTAAAAATGGGAACCACCACCCCGGTCTGCCACTCCACAGGCACTGTACCCGATGCCCACGCAACATTGAAGAGACGTGTCAGCCATGACAGTCCGACAATGTCCAGAGCCTTCAGCATCTCAGGGCGAATCTCGTCCACACCTGGCGCTTTGCCACCGGGGAGCTTCTTAACTACTTCGGCGACCTCTACCACGGATATGGACGCAGAAGCCCCCAAGTCTTCAGGCTCTGCCCCCTCATCAGAGGACGTGTTTATCGGGTTCAGGAGTTCCTCGAAGTGCTCCTTCCTAAATTTGAATTAATTTTAAGAAAATACTAACAAAATTAATAGCTACGTTCATATTCTTTTGCTATAGTAACAATATTTGTATTATTAACAGATTTAATATTTGCCTTTACTGCATGTTTACTAATTTTACACTTCCTGGATGCGGGGCACCAGCCACATGAGTGTGTATGTAGCTCGAAAAACTTTTCGTGATCATGTGACCTCGGCCCGGGCTCTGATTGGCAGCTGCAGACTTTCTCACGGGGCGCAGCTCGGTGCGTCCCTGACCCGTCCACTTTTGCTGTAAGCCAATTAATTTTGTCTTTATTTGCTACTGTCCTCTGTGGTTGGATATCAAAACTGTCCTTCGACGTTCTTACGACTGCGCTTTCTGACACTGTCACGGCCTTTCCCCTCCTCTGCTACTAGATCAGAGCTACTGTCATGACAGCTTCATGCATTGGTCATGGTGTCAATGGAGAAAAGACTCCTCGTAGAAAAGACCGCATGTAGAATACATGTAACTGGGTTTGAACGCGGACAAATGTGGCATGAGAACGCCCTACACACACACTTGTATGAGCACACCAAACACCAAACAGCAGCTACCGCAGTCTGCTGTGTGGGGCGTTCAGGGAGCATCAGTAAATCATAGAGTCTATCAATAAAATGTTCAACAAGTCCTGTGTTTTGCCTTTGACCAGGTGGGAGGTGCAACACAATAAGAAAGTGGGTAGTACTGGGGCTACCAGTGAAAGAGTTAGTCTGGAGCCCGGAATAGTGTTTTTTGTTTTGTTTTGTTTTCTCATTATTGATGTGTTTTGAGTTTGTACAGATCCTGTAAATATTGATGAAAGTTTGATGAATGGTTTTGAAATTTAGTTCTGATCAGTCTTGATAATGTTAAATTAGATTGTGATTAAAAAATCCTCCAAAGGTAGAACATTTACATTCCTGTAAATAGTTGTGCCTGATGTTACTCATATTCTAATTTCTGATTTTAAATAAAAGGTCATTTGCAGACTGCATCAACTCCGAAATTCGAGTTTACACACAGGACTAAGTTGATGCAGTTACTAACATTAGTGACCATGTTACTTCAAGTAACATTAATGACGGTGTTTTCTCTTAAAGGCCTGACTCTACGATGGTAACATGCTCACTGTCACCCCGAACTGAAGTTGTTTTACTTCCTTAAGTTTAAACATGAGCTTTTCTAACATTTCACACAGTCAAAGCAGTAAATATTAACTCTCAATAATATAGATACAACCAACAGAACATAATCAACAGCTTCAGTGATTTCTTACAGTTCGCCCCAATTCTGAACACCTCCTCTGGATTGCTGTAGTTCTGGACGGGCTGACCGTTGCTGTGAACAAGGTCATCTTTGGGGTCATCGTTCATGTTTCCCAACAGACCACGAATGGAGCCTTTAAACTCCTCTGGCAGGAGCACAGTGGTCGTCATGGTTCCCTCTCTCAGTCGCACCTCCACCCCGGCTCCAGAGGGGAACATCACGGTCACATTTGTAGGGGTAGGACAAAACACAAATGAATCTGCAAGACATTTGGGTAGAAGAGGGGCAGTTACAGCAGTTGGAAAAAGACAATTTCTAAATAGAATTTTGTGCAATGAGCAATAGGATGTTGGAAAACTAGTTTTGCAAAAGGTGGAACAGTTGTAAAAGTTGGTTATCTCACACTTCTGAAGTGTTAAAAGAAGTACTCAAATCCTTTACTCAAGTTACAACCATGCAATCATATTCCATTTAAAACAGCATTGCATGAGGGCCACAATTCAGAATCAATCTCTCACCGTCAAAGTTCATCCAGCTCTGCTCAGCAAAGGACAGAGTTTTGTGATTCTGCAGCACTTCAAGGTGATTGTGAGCGCTGGCCAGCCGGACCTCAATAATATTAAAGCGAATATTTTCCATGGCGACAGACGTCAACATTGTTGCGTTGATCGAGGTTTCTGACAATGAGAGAAGCAGATCAAGGATGCAGGGAACAGTAGCTGTTGTTTCAGTTTATATTCGGCATGAAATGCGTGTTTTCTTTGTTTCTTGAGTAAGATATTTAAATCTTTAAAGCTCCGTGTCTCACCGTTCACAGGCTCTGTTCTGCCCTGGATTCTCAGCAATCTATGCGTCACCAAAGTGTATTCTCCTTTGCCATTGAAGGTGTAGCTGACACCATCAAATGTTATGAAGTGGGGATCTCCAAA
>NW_007578187.1:472023-474719 GCF_000690725.1 Stegastes partitus
GTAGGTGTGAATGTGAGTGTGCTTGGTTGTCTGTCTCTAAGTGTAGCCCTGTGATAGACTGGTGACCTGTCCAGTGTGTCCCCTGCCTTCACCTTAAGTCAGGTGGGACAGACTTCAGCCCCCCGCGACCCTAGTGAGGATTAAGGTGTATAGATAATGGATGGATGGATGGATACTTTACAAAGATTTCTTTACAGTTTTCATTTTTGATTCTTTATCTTATATAATTTTGCACTAGAAAATAGGTCAATTTTCAATCAGTGAATATGCATGTGAGTGCAGCCAAAACTACACTTTCCAGCCTTTCACACTTACATGAAACCTCCCGGTGTCTGCTCTGGCTTGAGCCAAGGTGCAGGGACAGTCTATGATCTCATTGAGGAAGTTGGGCAGCTCTTCTTCCAGCAGGTCCCATGCTAAACATTTCTCCAGGGCCCAAGCTGCCGAGTCCTGCCTGAATTTCTCCTCCAGATGCCAGGCCAGAGCGTGATCCTCAGTCCAAGCAGCTTGGACATTCCTACAGCCAAACACTTGGAAATTATTGTGTTTTTATTTCATTTTGCAGCTAACCCATTAAAATCTTTGGATCTTGGTGAAGTCATATTGAACAGCAACAACAATCATCTTTATTGCAGTCATCTTTACACACCACGTGCCATCAGGGTAGGTACTGGGGCTGACGCGCACAGATCCCAGCTCCCAGCTTGAAAATCCGTTCCCTGCTGGTTTGGGCACAAAGCTGAAGGAGCCGCTGTTGGGTTGATGCTTTGCAAGTGAGTACAGATACTCCCATCTACCCTGCCAGTTGTCTGAATAGGGCTCCCCTACAGAGGAATATTTTATACATTTCATCGTTCTCTCCAAATAACAGTGATCTGTGAAGTGCAGGTGCATTTTTACTAACCTGTCTCCTTGTATCCCCAGAGCTCGATGTTGACCCTATCGGCTCTGACTAAAGAGGTATTCCAGGTCATCTCAAGACTGCCTCCAACATTAGGTGTGCCATAATACTGCCATTTGGTTGAGTTGACCAGATTCGCCTTGAATTTGGGATCGACTTTGCCGCTGTGAACTGCAGCAGCACATGTTGGTTATAAATTAATCATCACTTCACTCGTCATTTCAACACCAGATGGAAAACTTTGTGTTCCAACAATTTAAGGAAAGGTTTTAATGTGATCCTCATGAGAATAATTGCATGCAGTTGAAGTACCTGAGAGCCAGGATCCAACTCTGTCGAACCTCATGCCGTGATCTGAGATGTGCAAAGAAACCCATCCTGTTTCATATAACAAAGGGGAGATGCAATGGCCTCTACTTGTGTCATCCACATATCCCAAAGTATCGATACTATCGTCGAACCTGCCAATAAAGAAAGACCAGCAGGTTTATTTACACTACACAGAAACAGTGGTTTACAAAATCAAAATCTTAATTCACTTAATCCAGAGCTTTGGAGTGTGATCAAAGCTCTAAAGCCTGAAGAGCTGAAATTAAAATGGTTTCTCAAGTTTTAAACAGATTATTGTGACGCATTTAACATTAATCAACCAGGTTTGGAAAAAGCATTGGACTCATTAAATATATATTTATACTTTTAACTTTTCCAGAACTGTGTTGGTATTTGCTGTTGTCATGATTTCTCACATGTTTATCTGTGTGGTTGTTGTACTGAAACCAAAGTGACCAAGTAGGGTCGTAAAGACTGAACTGAACTGAAATAAACAAAACTCAACTCAACATGTAAACAACACTGAGGTGTAAAATGATGTCTTACCTGCATATAATCTGAGAACTCTGATTGAAAGTTGCATCAAGGACAACAAAATCTGTTCCACCAAAAATGGTCCCAGAATATGGAAAGGTATTCACGCAGTACTCTCTATAATCTGTGCAGCAGGTCTTCAGAGATGTACATGTGGGCTCGCATGAACACGCGCCTAAATCAATATCACAGAATCCTTGACATGACTGTCCTGTTCAAAACGAGGAGAGAGGGATATTAAGTCCAGAATCCTGAGTGTCCCACTGGTTTGAAACTGATAGATTAAGTGTTTTATTAAACACTGAGTTAAATCAATAAATATATATATATATACAATTTATTATTCTTTTTAAAATGTCTTTTGAATGTTTTCTCTCATTGCTATCATTGTCATATTTGCAACGCAAGTCAAAGACAGTGCTATAAACCTTCAGTTTACTCATCACTAAATCACAGTCAGAAATCAAATCAATTACAAACCACATGATGATTAATTATGTAAAAAGTTGTGGCTGCTTACCTAAAGTCCTGCAGATACATGAAACCAGAAGGACAAATATTACTGCTTTGAATCTTTCCATCACAGCAGAGTCGACCAACGCTGCTGCTGCACACTCTTGACTGCTACTACAGTTTATTATTATTTGTATATGCGCTTCATTTCCCTGAACCTTGGACCTTTGATTACCTGCATATGAAAAAAATCAGTTGAACCTTCAACCAGCGATCATTATAAAACCACCTCAGCACTCTATCGCAGGGCTACACTTAGAGATAGACAACCACGCACCCTGGACTGTTGGAGGAGCGCAGACAACCCGGAGACAACCCGGAGAGAACCCACGCTGCATGGGGAGAACATGCAAACTCCACACAGAAAGATGCCGGGTGTCCTCGTCTGATGCAAACCAGCGACCTTCTTCCTGCGAGG
>NW_007578187.1:476225-477438 GCF_000690725.1 Stegastes partitus
GACACCATGAAACCACACATGTGAATAACACCATAACAATAAAACATGTGTCTATAACAGTGAGATTTAAGTGAGTATTCAGTGTTCTCTCTACAGATGTTGATGTTTTCTTTGCCTAATTGTCTCAATCGTCACCTCTCAGAGAGCTGGAATCTATCCGTTGCTGAAGATGAGCTGCTGGAGACGAGGCCTGAACCCATTTCTGTCGTACTTCACTGCTGGCATGCTGTACTGTGGAGGACAGACAGGAATATCAGAGAAGACAAAAGCAAGACACAGACAGCAGGTGAACTGTAATTCTAGTTAACCTTGATAACTTCGCCTGGGTGTAACCTTTGGGGAACACCCAGCCGGTCCCAAGCCCGGATAAAGGAGGAGGGTTGGACATGGGGTTTACACTCCCATCCCGTTTAAAAAAATAACTTGTTACAGAAACAACAGAACAAAGAACATTCACCCTGAGATAGGAAGGGTCCTTCTCAAGAGGATGTATGACACCGTGTAGGGAAAGCCACGAGTCAATGGAAGCTACAAGGCCGACCCCTCTTCTATGGACTAGGACTATCAATGGAATGTGAACATGGAATCTGAGGACCATGTATGAGACAGGAAAAACATCACAAATAGTGGCAGAAATGAAAAGCTACCACCTCACACTGCTTGAGCGTATATCTTCAGAGAAGGTGCAGCGCTGTTCTAAAAAAGGGCTGATTTCAACTTCACAACAACGTGCTTGTGGTGATTGCGTTGTGTTTAGTGTATTTTTTCTATATGGCTGGAGTTGTGCTCTGAGTTTTTCGGGCTGCTTGGAGGAGGACGCTCTGCACTGGCACAGCTGCAGCTCATCTCATCATTATGCGCTGGATAAAGCCACCGTTCCACCTGTGCTCCAATGCCAGATGATTGTCAACTCCACCAGTGGTACATCCGGCTGCTTAGCTTGTACATGTGTGTCTTCCGAAGTCATCTCGAGTTTATGAGTAACTTCATTCCCTTGTGTTTCACCAGCATCTCCTCCACCAGCTCCAGCGTGCAGCTTCTCCAGCTCGCTACACCAGCCCTTTTTGTGTGTCCACGGAATCATGAGTTTGGATTGTCCCTTGGCACGAGCGCACCAACCCCAGATTCCTTCACCTGCCTCCCGGTGCCCCACACTCCCTGGTTTCCCTGAAATAAACCTAATTAGCCTTTACCTTGTTCTCGGTTCGTTTTG
>NW_007578188.1:0-1166 GCF_000690725.1 Stegastes partitus
GTCCACTAGAGGGTAAATGTTTTCCAAATCCACAAACACATGTAGACTGGCTGGTCGTACTTTCATGACTCCATCAGAAGCTCTGCAAGAGTAAAGAGCTAATCCACTGCCCCACGGCCAGGACAAATCTGTATTGCTTCTCTTAAAGCCTTTACCCGCCTTCGGATCCAACTCACCACCAGGTGGGATCAGTTGACAACTCTGCTCCTCTCTTTACTCAAGTGTCTGGGACACACAACTGCAGTTGTGATGGTAGAACCCTTTCTAGGACCCACCCAGTGCCTCTCATCTCCATCCCCTCTCCATGAGTTTGGTTCCAGAACCTTTGCTGTGTGTGGAGGTGAACCCAACCATATCTAGTGGTTACCACCCCACCTCCAGCACCAGCTGAGGTTCCATCCCCACCAGTAAGGTGACGTTCCACGTCCTCACCACAACTCTACGCCACCAGGAGGTGGCACGCCTCTGTGCCTGTTCCTGTCCACTGCCTGGTTGGCATAGCACCCAACCCCAGTTTTCAGCCTTGTGGTTGGTGGTGACAGTCCCATGTTGGTTTTTTGGTCTCTACCTGACTGAGCCCCACAGGGTACAACTGGACTACCATATACTCACTGGTGACCTCCCCTCCAGGTCCTGGCTCCAGGAGGGGGTCCCGGTCTCCTGGTGAGGTGGACCATGTTTTTTGCTTTCCTTGGGATTTTAAAATTGCCCTTTGTCTGGTCCTTCCACCAGAACCAATTTTTCTTGGAAGACTAGCAGGTGCTATTACCCCTGATAAAATAGCTCCAAGGATCATTGGGGCACTCAAAACCCTTCACCACAATAAATTGGTGGTTCTTCAGGGGGGTAAATTCAACATGGTGCAATTAATCCTTCACAAGCACTCGTACCTTTGTATTCTCTACATCTTTTGACTTTCTGTGTAGTGCTGGCCACATTTCCTCTTAGTTCAACCTGCAACTGCCTATGCTTTAGCTAACATTACTTCAAAACTTCCATTTTCCTCTTGAACAATTTTCATAGTTGTATCCAAAAATGTATTGTTTTATTCACAAATGTGGATGAAATAGTCACTTCACATCATGTATAAATGAGAACGAATTCTTTCCAGTTGTCAAATCTGTGACATTGTGGTGATCCGAGTATTTGTGTTTTGTGAAACGTGT
>NW_007578188.1:2048-3821 GCF_000690725.1 Stegastes partitus
AGCTATGGTTCTTTCTGTCTAAACTATCTTTTAATATAGTCATATTTTAACACACATGTAGGGAATAGTTGTGAAACATCTGCTCATGTTTTATATAATAATTTTGACAAATCACATTGATCAAACAAGTTTCGAGCATTTAGTGAATCTTAAATTTGGCATTTTACCAGTGTCAAAATGTGGCTGTAATAATGCAAACATTAGAAAAAATATTCAGTCAGATAATAGTAGACACATCTTAGTGAACAAATTAATCTTGAAGCAAAAAACTGTGCCAGTGTAAAGCGTAACAGATTCTAAATTTTATGTAAAATTCATTTATAGATTTATCCATTTTTATTTATTTATTTTTTACAATATTTGTTCTTTGAAAGAAAGACGCAACAAATGTGCACAAACATCACTTTATTTTAGCAGATTTATTTTATGTTACATTGATACATATAAGTGAAGTGAGCATTCTGAAAAAGCCATTAACCAGAGCCAGTATAAAGTGTTCATCCCCCTTGGAAGTTTCCGCTTTTTATTACTTTTCAACACTTAATTAACAAGTGATTGCATAAATATCAAACACATTCAAGTCAATGTTTAGCAGATGCACCCTTGGCAACAATCATAGCACAAAGCCTGTCTGGACAGATCTCAGTTAACCTCGCACATCTGGACACTGTAATTTTATCACATTTTTCTTTACAAAACTGCACAACTTTGTCAGGTTACACAGGGATCGAAAGTGAACGATTCTTTTCATGTTCAGGCAAAAAATCTTGAAAAAAAAACTTGAATTGAGATCTGGATGATAATGTTGAAATGATGCAGAAAATAACATGTATGAAATATTATACTACTTTTTCAGAACTGAACTACAAGCCCCAGTGCTGCTTAAGCCATGGAGACTTTATCACAGTGTGCCAGAGAAAAAAGGAATATTACTACAAATGTGTAAAATTCAGTGTATTAATTGTTATTTTCTTGCAAATGCCCTGACCATCTCTTCTTGCGCTGCTTTTGCATTTCTTCTCTCAGCTTTTCTCCTGTTGAAAATTGCTTCAGAATAAAGCAATGACTCCTCATTTCTCTGTGGAAAAATACGATATGTTTTTTTAACATACAAAAATTGAGCTGGCAGATGGTAATTCCATAATGTAGGGTTACTTCTTTTCTTTCATTACTGTACCTGTGGACTGTTCTGATCAATGCTGGCTCCTGCAGCATCTGTTTGCAGAGAAACACAGAAAGTTACGATGAAAGATGGTGTTAGTTAAATTACACAAGTAAATAATGCAACACTGATAGTTAACGTATGCAAAATAGTGTTAAATTACCATGGCAGGAATCAGAAGTTTTTATCCTGATGGTAAAGATGAGAAGAGCTATAACAATAGCCAAAGCAGCAGATAACAGAAAGATAATTGTCTTGTTTGTCGGGAAATCTGACATGTTGGGTTCTGAAATAATACAAAAATAAAATGACAATTATTTTGGTAAGATTACATATTTGGAAAACAAATGTTTCACAAAATCAATATGTCCTACCAGATTCTCAATTAAAAGCTACACATATTCTTATCTGATCACTGCATTAAAAAAATAAAAATTTAAAAATCCTGCAGTTACCTTTAATGTCCATTTTCGTTCCATTTCCAAATAACATCTGTCCACATGTGGCCACAGCACAGTAATAAGTCCCAGCATCAGAGGAGGTGATGTTGTAAACACATTTCTGGGGAGACTGAGCCTCAGGACTCCTCTCACATTCATCACCACTGTTTC